>NW_010193007.1:20768-35863 GCF_000695765.1 Mesitornis unicolor
TCTCGTACCCATGAAGATGCCAGGGGCATGAAACAGCGTGGATGCCCAAACAGCACCGGCAACCCCCGGGGCTGGCAGTGCCGGGGCCGAGCTCCACGCCGAGGACAAAAGTCCAGCCCAAAAACCACTGGGTTTGATGCTGAAGCAGGGCGAATCTGCAGGGCAGGACCCCCGTCTCATCCACCCAGACAGAATGACCCTGCCTGCTGCTACCTGGCCTTAAAGATCACCTGGAAAAGAAAAATTTGGTATTTATACCCTTGTGGTGTGCTGCGGGGCGTCTGAACAGGGTCTGGACGGGTTTTGTCTTGGAAAAAATGGATTTCCCTATCTTGCCGTGGGCAATTTTTGGCAGTAGTAATTTCAGTCCCATCTACCTTTTCTGGAAGACCACAAATAATCCAGCCTGAACAGACCTATGGTATTAGAGGATGTCGCACCGGAAAGCTGAGGGAAGTGGTTTTTACCCAAACAATTCAACTTTTTCACATTAAAAATAAAGAAAAAAAAAGCTTGGAGGCCTGATTGACAGCAGAATTGGAAAAAAAATGGAAAAGATGAATAATCTCTGCATTATGGCCTGGTTTGTCTAGGTATTTCCATGGACCTCACCGTGATAATATCTCAGTGTCTCCAAAGGATGGAAAAACAGATTTAAATCTGTATGTTCTCCTGCAGAGAAGCACAGCAAGCAAAAAGGGGAAGACGGTTGTAGCACTCCCGGTACTTCCACAAACAACACCCTATATGGGGTCGAGCCGCATTAAAAGGGTATAAATTAAATTTTCCTTTTACAAGTCACCTTCAACGCTCACGACATTAAGCCTAGTCCGATGTGAATGCTAGTATAGAGCTAATTTACAGAATACCGACGATAATTATCTGTACCTAACAGAACCGAAAGGCAAGTATACTCAGTACATTTAGAAAAAAAAAATACTATTACCAAAATGCCAGACCTTTGACAGCAGTTAAAACAGAAGCAGCCGTGCAGTTTTCTATGTGGACGGACAGCCTTTAGCACAAGTCGCTATTATCATCTGAGCCCGTTAACAGCCAACTTTATCTTCCAGATTTGTCATCGAGAACGTTTCTAATCTCAGATGTGAAATACATTTTTAGAAAGAGCTGGGCCTGTTCCCGTGCACTTGGGTACGTACAACACTCCCCAGTGAAACTCAAAGCCCAAATTCCTAAAGAGAGAGCACAAGAGATTCTATTGTTTTTGTTTTTCTTACATCAAATAACTACCATGCAAGCATACCACGACATTTTTATAGTAAGTACTTCAAAGTCAGCTGGTATAATTTAACTAGAAGTGAGCGACCTAATGAAATTAGTATTCCTAGGGGGAGGGGACAAAGGTTGTGCCGGTGACAACCACCAGATGAGGAAGGGAGGAGGCACAGGGACACCGTGGGGGTCTAATGAACTGTGTTACAGGAGACTTCGCGCACAGCAGCCTCTCAGGCCCGAGCACCTCAAGCTGTTAATACACAGTTATTTTCTGTGGCAGTCTGTACCATCCCTTCATTTGCTTTTCCTACCCAGAATCAGATGTTCTTCTTCCTGAATGAGTAAATCACTGAAAGCCTAGCGGTATTGTTGGAGCATTAAAAATGGCTTTTCTTTCCCCTTTGCATTTCCCAGGGTCAGCCCCCACTGCTGCACGCTCACGGTACCAGACCTTATCGTGCTCCTCTGAATTTTCCAGTCACGGCCAGGCTGAAGTCACTTCCTTAGTATAAACCCACCACTCTGCTCTTTCAACTGCCAATTCTTATATTTAAATACCAACTCTAACCAAAAAAAGCCTTGAGGAGCCTGCAGTTAACCTGCTCCTATTGCAAAACCTGATGATTTATCAAAGCGCTTACTCTGTGGCACCACGATCTACTCAAGACAGGGAAGGTCTGAGAAGCAAGGATATTTACCATGACTTCTAGGCTTTTAAGAAGCCTAAAAATAAGCTGGAGCAGCAAAAGGTTGCTCCAGTTTACACCAGTTTGCTATGGGTCCTTCTAGGCCTCCTGGGAAGGGAGGTATCACAGGCCTGCAACACAGGCCTGCACACACACGGACACAACCCTCCCTCAAGAACAGAGCTATACGAGACCTGGAAAATGTCAACCTGACCTCTCTCCCTGCTCCTTCCCTTCCTGCCCATTGTCAAAACCAAAACCTTTCAGGTTTCTCTTGGCAAAACCAAAAGAAAACAAAGCATAACCACAATATGAGTTGCTGAGGCCTGCTCTGGGATCTGACTGAGCTGCAAGGCAAGCGCAGGGTAGGGATTTGGACTGGGGGTAACACATCACAGGAGAAATCTGGTATTCAGGGTTTGTTTCTCCTCTTCAGTCAACAAAACTTTGCAACCCGGACCCAGATGTGCCAGAAAAGTGCAATAAAAACAAACCCTTCTCCACCTGGCAACTTTGGTGCTTTCCAAAGGAAATCCATTTGCTCGAAGGCTGAAGATCTACTCAAGATGCAGACCTGGAAGCCCTCGATCACCATTTCCAACCAGACTTTTGTCTACCTTGTGCTGCCCAAGTGATCACCATCAGCTGCAACCTCCCATGATATTTCTCTTCTCATTACAAGCGTAATTTTTTAATACCTTCTTGGGAGGACTTGATAAAAACCTTGCAAAACATCCAAATAAGTATCAGTTGATTTTCCACCTCCTGCTGTTTGTCAAATATTCTGGTAGATGACCCAGAAAACAAGATTGATCACAGAATCGCTGAATGGTTTGGGTTGGAAGGGGCCTTCAAAGGCCACCCAAGCCCCATTCCCTTTCTCTGCAGGAAATGTGTTGCTTTCAACCTGTCACACACTGAAGCGTTACAGCTCTTCAGCTGCTCCTCAAACCGGAGCTCAGGGTTGCTGATCTGCACTCCCCAGTGCCCCATTTAATACTTTAATTAAAAAAATAGTAATAATCTGACATTAGGATGTTATCTAGTCATGGAGAATACTAAGCTATTTTTTAACAGCCCTACTGTTGCTAGTAACTAGCTTTTCAGTCTCACGCTCTTTTGGAACTCCTAGGTACACCTGTTTGTTGAATTTACTACTTTGCTCCGGCATCTCTGCCTCAAACAGTCGACTTTCAGAGGGAAGCTCCTTATCTCTACATCCAAAAGGAGAAGGTGAGGGATGGGCAGGCTCTCAAACAGGCCCTGCGCTCCAGAATGAGGTGGAGAAGTCACCTCAGCAGTATGAAGTGGTGCAGAAAATTAACTTTGCCTTCAGTCCTGCGCACTCAGAGTCTCTCTGATGTACTTAAGAGAGCATTTGCTACCCAAGGCACCGGCTCCTCAAAGCCCCTCCTGAACCGACAGGGTTTACCTGCCGCACAGCACGGCTCTTGCAGTTACTTCGCAAGACTTGGACTTGTGCCTTTTGATGGAGTCTCGCTGGACTCCAGAAGTGCCTTCCTTTATAGCTATTTTACCTCGTAAGTATTTTATTTAATAACTGATTTCAGCTCTGAAGCTTCTTCACAACAGAGCTCTGCCCAACCTGCACATCTGTAACCCTTCCAGGTATCTGTGGGGCTGCCTTGACAAGTCTAAGGACTTTATTTTTCGGATCTTCTCCCCTGCAATGATTTAAACACCAGAGTCATTTTTAGTCCAGTGCCTTCCACCCCTGAGGATGCTGAACCTGAAATTGTACTGTGGTCACTGCTATTTAACGACTCAACGGTAATTATACCTTGAACAAGTTCTTACGTTTTAGTCCTAAATCAAAGCTAACTCTGTACCAGGCTGTTACAAGAAATGATCCTTTAAGTAAATCAAGATGTTTGTTCACCAAAACGATAGCCAGCTCCTTCCCAACCAACCTGGCCAGATAGCACGGATATAATTGAATTTACTTTTTCTTACAGGTTTATGAAGATGCATGAGCCTGGTTTTCTCCCAGGCCCCATGAAATCCATAACCACCTTCTTGTCTGGAATAGAAAATTTCCTAATACCTCTGTGTCATTAAAATATGGGATTTATATCCAACATAAATTCAGCTGGGCGGACATCACGACTCCAATTTCCTCTCAGATTTTACAGCAACTTTTTAGATCTAGTGTTCCTTTGCACCTTTATGACCTAGCGTGCCTATTTGGTAGAGCCTGATGGCAGGTAATGCAGTACCTTCCTGATTTTCATCACCCCCTACCGTGTTTCAATCAGACCAGCTACGCCAAGGTCTTTTTACACCGCCGAGCAATCTACAACAACTATTTGTGTTTCACCTTTCCCCACTGGTACACAGACACTGTATCTCATTTGAAATGCCATTGCTTACCCCAACCTGCAGCCTGACAACTGAGTGCTCCTCCCGCGGACACAACTCTGCCCTCAAACTCCTCATACCCTGCACCCAAGAGTCACAGCTTGCCCTCCAGGAGAAATGGGGACGTGGTTTTGGTCCTGGTGCTCCCGTTTAGAGCCTTTGCCCAAGCCCTGACGGCCTCAGCCTTCCACCAGCACCCCGTCCAGTCCGTCCTCCCAATAGCTCGCCCGCTTTCCGTGCCGCCAGTCTAGGGATGCCTTGGCTGAAGTGGAAACCAGCCCGCGCTGCAAAGCCACAACTTTTACCTTCTCACCATACCCCTTCTGTCATTTCCCCATGCATGCATCAAGACTTTAGGAAGAGGTACCACCATATCCTAAATTCTGTCCCAAATTTAGCTTCCCAAGCATCTCAGCACCAAGGATGACAGCCCTAGGCTTGCCCTAAGCACTCTGCTATCTTCCAGGATCTACCTGTCCACTCAACAGCAACTCATCAGATGGGTCTCCTAATCAGCCCGTAATTCCCCTGACCAAATCCTCTGCCATCCAAACCTCCCAGAGCTACTTCCCCAGTTTCTGGAGGCATTTATTATTAAGTTATAAATCACTCCTCTAATCCTGTTCGGTTGCAAGTCAAGTTTCCACAGAGGCAAGGCAAGGCAGCCAGGGCCACGACCACCTGCAGATGATTTAATGCCATCTCCTCTCCACCAGCTCAGCACCTTTGGCCTCACAATGCTTTCTGGAGCTTGGAGCACCTCCACGTGTTGCTCTGTGCAGTATTTTATCAGCAGATAATCGCTCGTAAAGCGTGCCCTGTCTGCACTGGGGTGTGCAGTTCCTAGTGCAATTAAGCCAATGTTCTTCAATTCCCATAATTAAGCAAGGATTTTTCCTTTATGACCACATAAAGTCCATCTTTAAAGTAAAAATAGACTGCCTGTTAACGGATTCTTTTTATAATTACTTTAAACCACCAATTAGACGCTCATTGGACAAGATAAGTTACATATGGCCACGCAGGAGCCTGCAAGGACTCATTTACCAGGACTTTTATTGACAGTTGCAGCTCAGAAGCCAACTTTTCTTTCTTTTTAAAGATCGAACGAGCCTCTGAACACACAACTGCAAAAAGACCCGATCCACAAACCAACCTGTTCGCGTGCACGGAAGCAGAGATGGCAACTACATGAATCTGCAGTGCTCAGTGCAGAATTATTAATGCCAGAAAATAATTCAAAGCCTCTAGTCCCTATTTCGCACAGCGACCTGCCTGGCTGCCCTTCAGCAGCCCCTGGCAATGGCGCTGCTCCCGTCATTTATTATTTAAACGAAACAATCTTTTTAACAAGAAGAAATTTCAACCCCCATTTATAACTCTCTACCTGACAAGACACTGGCTTCTCTTTCTTCACCTCTGGTGCTGCTCACACTACATTTTGCTTAAGTTGGGCTGCCCACGCAGCTCCTGATGAGCCAATGCTACGTTGCCAGCTCTCCTCAGCATCACTTGAGTGGGAGGTTTAAATACCAGATTTCACAAAATCCTTTATCCACGCTTCCTAGCGCCGGCGTTTCTTGAAGCACTGACAGATCAGTGGTTCAGGGCTCACCTAGAAGTGAGGCAGCTGGACCTGCTTCTGCTGGACCCTTGAAAACCCCACACCCACCTCTTCACCCCTAGGTGAGCCTTGAGGAGTCTGGACCAGCTGATGCACGCTCCCAAAACGCTGCTGGTTTGAGCTCCTCGGCCCATGCTAAATACCTGAGCAAAAGGAAAGCCCAGGAAAAGCAAGTTCCAAGCCTCAGGAGACCCAACATCTTGCATGGCACTCACAAACTATGATGCAACCAGGACAGAGCAGGGAGAAATAAAGCATATTGCCTAGTGAGACACTACAGCAAGTCCAATCTGGGGTATAGAAATACACCCAAAATAACGCAGCTGACCTTCAGATGACAGCACTGCTCCAACATGTCCTACCCAGACAGGTCCTGCCCCAGATGCACAAATGCTGTCGCTACCCAGAGTTAGAACAACAAATCCCAGCCCATCTTTGGCTGGGGCTATCACATCTGCTGGAAGGGGCTGTAGATATGTTGAGGACCTGGCGATTTGAGCTCAAGAGATCAAGATATCACCAAACCCAGAAAAAAACACCACTGCTCACTTTCTCCACCCTCAACTCCCAGCGATATGAATTACCCAGGCATACATCCTATATGGACGTAGCCTCCTCCAGCCACGTGAAGCCTGCAGCTTCATCTCAGCGCCGGCCACATCAGCACAGCTGATGACACGGAGGAGCTGAAACCACACCATGGGTGTGTAGCAGAGACCCCACAGCTCTTGTGTCCTCCCACGCTGGCCCCAAAGCCCCCTGTGCTGGCCCACCCTAAAGCAACTGCACATCGGTCCAGCGGGATGATGAGATATCTCTGAGAGTCCAGGCTCAGCCTCCAGACCTCCCTGCAAATGTGACAGTGCCCCCTCACAGCCACAACCACTGACTGTGGTGAGACACAATCTCTTGCACGAAGATGGTCACCCATGGGGGTTGCCACATCGTCTCTGCACCACATCCAATATGAAATCCAAACTCACTGGAGTCAACACGGTCACAGGGATTCAGATGTTGGTTGCAAGCCACCTTTCCCTCCATGGAAATCAACGTGCCGACCAGGATGACATTTCAACAAGAGGTTTTTCCCTGAAAAGCTGTATAAACCTCCCTAAAGCACACACTTTGGCTTCCTACTGCTACTTGGAGGTCAACCACCTCCCTCCACGGTCCCACCAGCCAAGAGGGGCACATCCCTCCATGCCGCAGATGTAACTCCACACCCCTCACCTCTCCGATCCGCCACAGAAAGAATGGGGCTTTTCTTCGCTTCCTGCATATTTCAAGATAGTGTTTCAAGAAAAAAACCCTTCTGCACCCCAGCCAGGAAGGCTCAGCGCAAGCTCCCGCTGCCACTGCTGCAACCAGTCCTCTTTTCACTTCAGTCCTACGTGGCCTAAGCCTAAGAAAAGGCCGAGACGTCTACTTTTGCAAAGCTAACGCCAGGATGGACAGCAAACCAACCGATGACCGGCACAGCCAAGGAATTAGCTCAGTCAAGACCGAGTTACCTGCAGGGGAGATCCAGATGATGCCCATGCAAAGCAAGTGCTCTCCCACCGGTTGGCAGAGCTCATCTTTTGGCTTAGTTAAACCCAAACCGAATCAGGCCACGTGCTCTGAGACTGCTCCACGACAGAACCAAGCTATGTTACACACGGACAGCAGAGCATTTTGCTGCAAAGCTACCACAGATACCACCACAGCTCTGAGGACATCCGGTGCGGGGTCCTGGTCACCCAAAATGAGACAATATGCACATGTAGGCAAAACCTACAGCCAAACTGAGCAAGGGCTCTGCCTCTGCTGGACACGCTGCTTTCCAGAGCAAAAGGCTCAGGTCCAGATCCCCGCTCCAGGCGAAGGAGCGCCAGCAGCATCGATCCGCAGAGGACAGTGAAGCATCGCTGGGGATATCCAGCCATTTGCTCTGTCCTGTTTTAATCAGCCAACACTCCAAAGACAGATAGTGGGGCCACAAGTCCTCTGTCTTTATCTGCTCTCACTTAATCTCCAGCTGACATGTTTCCATGAAAACATGCCTCATTCCTCGCTGTATGACTCCAGCTCTCCCTGTTCCGTGATGTTTTGCCTCAAACAGGCCACACAACTGTTTACTGCTGTTACAGAGGCATGCCCCGACTCTTCCCCAAAACCACAACTGCTCAGCCATGCACAGACACCCAATTGCACCCATCTCCCTTCCAAGGCACTTCTCCAGCAGCAACTCTTTTACACGATCCAAACTGCAATAAAATATCCACACCACCATTGGAGAATAACCCCGTGAACCCCTAAAAATGGATGATTTGGCGTTTACTCCTCTCTGCTACCTACAGCTTGCATTAACGACAAGCAACGCACCAGTAAAGCCTCCTAGCCCACTCGTATTTGGCAAGCAGTGGGGTGCATTGCGGACCCCTCTGTAGGGTGGCTTTCCTCCAGACTGTAGTGCTGTTAAAACACAGTCCCATCGGGAACTGAAATGCTTTGACAAGATAAAAAGTCAAGGACAGGCAGCATGGGAGAAACTCCCAGCGCGGACCCAACACCATCTGCTGTGAACTTCAGGTCTAAAGATGAGGCTCTGGTTAAAACAGGCTTTTAAAAAGGGGTTGGAAAGGCTGTTTAGATCAACCTTAACTACCTTTAAACTCCACACACGTATCTCCTTGCCACGCTCGCAACCCACACGCAGCGTTTTGCGGTGCGAATCGTGTGCAAGCGAGCGGAGTGAAAGGAACCACGGGCTCGGAAAAAAGCTCTGGGCTGAAATTATCCCTCATTGTTGCAAGCGATGGCAACGGCAGAAGGAATGGAGAGTAAAAATGGATCTCGCTTGTTTACCTCCTCGCTTTTGTCACAACATTTTGACAACGCCGCGCGTGCAGCCCGCTTATCTGCTCTGCTCCCAAAATTCAGATCCCTTCACCTATCTCATAGGAGAAAGCCAAAAGGAGTAAAACTTGCAGTGCACGTGCAAGAGAATCGAAGTCCAGCACGAGAAGTTAAAACTGCGCTGGATTCCTCCTGCAGATCGTCCAAACGCCACGTGAAGGGAGCCTGCACTTACACGAGCTGAGCAGGCGGCCAGCAGGGAGTAGGGAAATAAAGTTTGGGTGAGCTTGACAAAAAAGCAAAGCGAAAAAGGAAAAAAAGGAGAAAAAAAGGAGAAAAAAAAGAAAATATGAAAAAGAAGAAGAAAAAGGAAAGAAAAAAGAAAAGGAAAAAAAGGAGAAAAAAAGAAAATATGAAAAAAAGAAGAAAAAGGAAAGAAAAAAGAAGAAAAAAGGAAAAAAAGGAGAAAAAAGAAAATATGAAAAAAAGAAGAAAAATGAAAGAAAAGAAAAAAGAAGAAAAAAGAAAAAAAAGAAGGAAAAAGAAAATAAGAAAATAAAAGAGAAAAGAGAAAAGAAGAAAATAAAGGAAAAAAGAAGAAAAAGGAAGAAAAGGAGAAAAAAGGGAAGAAAGGGAAGAAAAAGGAGAGAAAAAGGAGAGAAAAGGAGGAAAAAAGGAAGAAAAAAGGAGAAAAGGAGAGAGAAAAGGAGAGAAAAAGGAGAGAAAAAGAAGAAAAGGAGAAAAAAGGGAGAAAAAGGAGAAAAAGGAGAAAGAAGGAGAAAATGGAGAAAAGGAGAGAGAAAGGAGAGAAAAACGGAGAGAAAAAGGAGAAAAGGAGAGAAAAAAAGGAGAGAAAAAAGGAGAAAAAAGAAAAGAAAAAAGAAAAACGAAGAAGAAAAAAGAAGCCACAATAACAAGAAAAGGAAAAAAGAAGGAAAAAAGAAAAAAGAAGGGAAAAAAAAAAGAAGAAAGAGAGAGGCGCAAACCAGCATTTTCGATTTGCTATTGAAAATAAAAATAGTTTCTCGAGTGCTGTTTTAGCAGAGAATCTCCCCAGCGCTTCAGGCACTGCCCTACCCCTCACAAAGCCACCCAAGGCGGGGAGCAGCGGTTTCTGAGCTGCGGAGGAATTGGCTCTCGCCGCCTTCTCAGCATCGCACCTAAGAGAGACTCGTTTGCTACCCGCTGGGATTCGCAAACCCAGGAAACGGGTTGGTTCTCGTTATACCTGGAGTTTTGGTGTTTCATGAGAGCCGTCCCCCTCCCGCCCCCGAAATGTAAACCTGTTTTAGCATTCTTGTACATTAATGTCAGGATTCTCCACTTCTGGCTCCCACAGCCGCTGCCACGGACAAGTCAAGCAGATTTGGTATATGCCCTGGGACGGGGAATGGAGGGGGCTGGGTCGAAAGCAAACAAAAATGAATGGGTATCAGTGCTCTGCAAGGTGCTGGATCCAAACTCGGTGGATCTGCTGAAGTCTTCGATCCAAAACACTCGGTAATTTGACTTAAAAAAAAGGCAAAAAAACCCAAAAAGTCGAACCCGTCGAAGTGAAGCAAGTGGCAGACCTTGGAGGAAGGGAGACAAAGTGCACGGGTGGAAAAACGTAACGTGCCGGAGCTCACACCTTAGGAGAAAGCCGAGTTTTGCTTTGGTTTGGGTTTTCTTTAAGTGCCAGGGAAACGCGCTTCCCAAAAGGCGGCTTCCGAGTATTTCTAGGGGCACCGAGGTGGAAGCGTGAAGTGCAGCCATGCCAAAAACGTCAGGTTTTCGTAAAGCCTTCTCGAAAAAGTGCACCGTGGCTTTAGGAAAAATACACATTTACCAAATCTCCACTGACCGGGGGCCACTTGCGTACGGAAAGTCGCAGCAATTCGCTTTCGGTTTTGGTTTTTGCCTCCTCCTTCCACCCACCTCCCCAATTTTCCTTTTCCTTGGGAGACAAACAGCGCCACTGCATTAGAACGTACAAGAAATGAAAACAGTGAGTACGACTGATAGAGATCCATTGACTTTTTATTACAAATGTACTTGATCACTTGGCTTCAAAAAAGTTTTAAAGCAACCCCTATTCGCTGTACGCCAGTACAAAGTAAAATCTATTTTACAAATTAAATACCTAAAAATTTGACAAAAATATTAAAGTTTGATGGAAAAAACAGTTATAAAAATCTTCAATCCCCTTTTTAAGAAGAGATAACATTCCCTCCCAACCCCCACAGTCCTGTTATACAATATTAATAGTCATTTTGTTTTTTAGAATAGGTAGGTGTGTTATATCTCGCTGTTAGCATACAAGTCACTCTAATAGCTTTATCTGTATATACTCCAGTTAGTGCATGAACGCCATCTGATCGGATATCATCAACTATCTTCAACTGATCCCTAATTTACATTTCGTAGCTTGCATAGTTCGAAGGGACAAAGGTTACACTACAGCTAATCGTAAAAAAAGGTGGTTACAGTGCTATTTTTTGTTTTTTTTTTTTTAAAGGCAACAAAGTAATCGCTCCCCCCAAAATAAAAAGAAAAAAATAAAATAAAAGAAAAATAAGGAGAAGTTATCGGGTCGGCTCCGAGCAGGGGTTCAATGGGATCATCGCCTCCGCCTCGCGCCCCTCGCGCCGGCCAAATCGCGGGGCGCGACTCCGCCGCTCGGCCCCTGCGCGGGACACGCGAGCGAGCGAGCGACACTGTCAAGTATTCCTTGTCTGGTTTTTTTCTTCTTTTTTTTTAAAAAGGAGTTTTTTTTACAAAAATAAATAAGTAAGTGAAGCTTAGGGGGACGGGAGCTCAGCGCCTTCTCCGTACCCCAGGGCTGAGGGTTTTTTTTGGCCCCAAGCCCTGAGCCTCCCTGGCACCGCGGGCCCTGGGGTCGGTGCCCTCCTCCTGTGGCAGCATCGCGAGAGGGACCCCAAAAAAGAGGCAGGAACCAACAGCAGCTCGTTCTGATGCCGCTTTTTTTAAAATTTAACTTCTTCGAGACAGAGCAATCTTATTTTTTTTTAAAAAAACCCCAAAAAATACTGATAAACACTTTGAATTTGGAGGACGTTTCTCCATCGGCATAAAAACCACTTAAAGGGCGGTTGTATCTCAGCGGTAAAATACTTGACAGTGTCCCTTCAACTTAAAAAGAAAATCATGTCAGTATTGCAATGAATTTCAAGTTTTCTTGCACGCAGTCGTTATAAAGTAGTTTTTCTCATGCTTTGGGACCTATTCTACAAGACATTGAAAAGCATATCATCAAGGAAAATATAAGGCATACTTCTCAGGAATTCGGTATCTTGGCACATTTGAGCATACCGTCTTATTTTATAACAACACATATGGTCAAATATACCTTTCTCCTTCTGACACGAAACAGGGCTTTCTGTACTTTGTTTTAAATACTGAGATATTAGAGCCTTGGTAAAGTACCGAGCACCTCGGGGACAACAAAGTAATATTCGAAAAATAATAAAATAGCAATCGAAACACAAACAAAACCAGAAGCGAAATCCCACGAACCTTTACAGTCATTTTAGTCTTTCATTATGATCATTCATCAAGTCCTAGAACATACATAACGTGCGTTTAAAGGAACAAAAAAAAAACCTACGACGACGACGACCCAACAGAAAAAAAAACAACAAAAAAACCCAACGAAACACGCAGGAGAAACCCAAAACGAGACAAAAACTGACCACGACTTCTCGGCCACCGTTCACAAACACCGGCCCAGGCCGTACTGGTTTAACTGGGACCACGCGGCCCGGGCGCTCCTCGGATCCCCGGAGAGGAAGAGGGGACGGAGGGGGACGCTTTGGGGTGCTCTCATCGCCTCCCGCTACCTCGCTGCTGGCGACGCGACGCGGCGTGGAGCTACGGGCGCCGGAGCGCGTCCCGTTCGGCGGCAGCGCGACAAACTTTTCAGGGAGGGAGAGAGGGGAGCAGAACAGAGAGGCCGAGACAAATCAAGTAGCAAAAAAAAAACCAAACCAACAAACAAACCAAAACCAAAACCGAAGCACAATGAAAAGTCCTAACTACGGCTAGCAGCACGGAGAATGCAGTCCCGCACGCATCACAGTCCACGTACAATCATCGCTGGAACTGCCCCGGCCGGACCCTCCGATTCAAAAGCAGGTTATCAGACACAAAATAAATGGGTACATGCAATTGAGAACCGTTTCAAACGTCACATTACGCGCTCCCGAAAGCTTATTTTTACTACTGGGAAATAGGAAAGTGCACATTTAAAGCAATTTTAAACATTTCCAGTGATTGTTTTAAAAGAAACAGAAACGCCTCGCTACCGGCATCTTAGTATTTAACTTTCTGTGAACACTAACAGCAAACTTCTTGAAAGGGAAATAACGCGTGGTACAATGGAAACAGCTTGTTTTGACACTTACAGTACATCTCAAAAAGGAAAAAAAAAAGAGGAGAAAAAAAAGGGCATTATCATTTCAAATGGAAATCGAAAGACAGCAGGAAAGAAAATTCTTTCAAACAAGCTTTTTTTCGTTTCTTCGTTTTTCTCCCCACCCTTTCGAAACTCGAGCATCCCTCAGCAAAGCAGCGCAGGCAGCTCCTGCTCGGCCAGGTGGTGCCTCCTGCGCGCAGCAGCTACGGCTACCGAGAGCGCTACGAAAAACGCTCGCATCCCAAAAACAAACTTCCAAGTGGAACAAGATCCTAGCTTCTCCGAAACGCTGTCTAAACTGAATTCTGGCCAAGAAAAGAAAAGAAAAGGAAAGGAAAGGAAAGGAAAAAATACCCAACGTTTTGTTTTCACTGTTTAAGGCATCTTTTTATGTTTTTATAACGTTTTCTCTTCACTCGTAATGATGATAGTCATGCAGCAGTTTAATGATAAAAATATATTAATATTTTACTATACAGCAGCAAGAAGTTAGTCAATGAAAAGCACACCGACATTTTTTTCTTGAGAAGAAAAAAAACCAAAACAAACCCGACAAACAAAACAATGAAAACGACCTGCAAAAGACTTATTATTACGCTTCTCATTATTACAAACAATGTCAATGTGGAGAACACACCTGGACACATCAGCGTTCTGACAAATCTGCGGTTCCCTACCCTAGGCTTCGAGCAGAGCCCGCGAGCGCGCACGCCGGCGAGGCCGGGCCGGGAGGGAAGGGCGCTGCCAGGTCCTGTAGCCAGTAATAAAACAGCACCACAGCTACATGGCAAAAATCCGTCACGGCCACGCACCGGCTTGGCTTTCACTGTCCAACCAAAACTCCGACCCCCATGGCTCAGTAGGGTTACGCTGCGATTGCGGGGTCTAACAGGAGTTAACGGCACCGGCGGGGACCAAAGCACAGGTTCGGACCTCTCGGGAGTTTAGGAGACAGTGCTATAGCGCCAGTGGCGACACGGCAAGACTCGCTACCTGCTGTCCAAAAACCAGGTTGACCGGAAACTGCTGCACGTCAGGTTAAGTACTTTAAGTACACAGAATAAAAAAAATATATTATGAACAATACAAGTACATCTCATATACACAATAATGACAATACGCCTACTCAGCTGTAAACCAAACAGGTGCAGAAAAAAAAATATTACGGGAGGAAATTCTTTACTTTTCTTTGTTTTTTTTTTTCTCTCTCTCTCTTTTTTGTTTTTTTTTTTTAATCCTTTTCCTCTTTTCTTTCTGTTTTTTTTTTTGTTTTTTTTTTTTACTATTTGAATAACTTTGGTTCAAACGTAAAAATCACAAGTTAGCAAATTTCATTTAAATGCCTTTTTTAATAATTTTTCTTCATGTTCACAGAAGTTTCACTGACCATTTTTATATGTTTAAGGTCCAGATGCAATGCATATTGTATAAAAGAGAGCACTTATTGTTTACCTTGCATGAATTAAACCTACGTACCTTTTAACTCTACAAACTTCTGCATAACATTTAGACAAAGCTCAGACACACAGCATGCCTAGCCCTCATATATATATACACATCTCTAATCACAGGTATATAGGGTGTCAAATATACTATAGTAACCTCCATGTAAGGTTCGAAATTTGGTAACAAAATGAGAAGAAAAAACTAAAAATATTATTTTACGTGTTCTAAAATATCTCTTTTTTTTTGTGCTAAAGTCAAATGTTAGCTCAACATGAAAAGGACTTTTTTTTTTATATAATTCAGCAATATTATAATCTTGACCATTTTTGCAAACACTTTTAATAATAATAGCTTAAACGTGTACAAAAGTTCTCGGTTAATTAGGGAAATAAACACTCAGTTCTTTATATTTTTAATCAAGTAGGAAACACAGTTCATATATAATGTTATTACTTTTTTTTGACTTTTTTTT
>NW_010193008.1:0-38143 GCF_000695765.1 Mesitornis unicolor
CTTCATATTTGTTCTGTAATGGGATCTGGATGCCAGATGAAACATGCCATTGAAACTTCTCTAATACATCTTTAATTCAATATCTATATCCTGTAGCTTTGCATTTGTATAGATCTCTAAGAACTTTATTTTGCAGTTTCCAAAATACTAGTTTCTAGTGTTTTAATTAAACATCAGCCATGTAAAAGAACTAATCTCAGTTTTCTAAAACATACTGCACATCAATATGCTGCCTACATCATTCATTTCAGTCAGCAAGTTGGGCAGCTGAAACGTGAAGTAAACATTCATTTGAGATAAAATTGGAATCGGTAGTTTTACATTTTAGTCACAATGCTGCACTTCTGTACTGTGATCTTTTGCTAAAAAATAGTAGTTCTCTGCCCATTTTCAAAAGTATGTGTTTCATTTCACTTTTAAATTTACTGGTGTTTACTCTTGTAATTCAGAAATAAAAAACATAGAATTACACAGGAATGCTCAGAATAAATTTGAGATCATTTTTTGGTAGAAACATGTAGAGGAATACAATCGGCAGCTTCCAAGAATGGTAAGTGTCTCCATATTTTAGGATACTCATGGGCAGCAGCATATCAAGGATCCGAAGTCTGAGTGATGACTGCAGTATGTTAATTCTTAACCAGCTCTGGTAAAAATTAGTTCTCAACACCATTCTGAATTAAATATGACTTCTCTTTTTTTCTACCTCCCAAAATACAATTGCTACTGAAGCTTAAGTGATTACAGTGTTCAATATGCTCTGCAATTGCTCTCTTAAAGACTTAATCACTGTGTGCACATACAGAAATCATTTTGAGACCGAAAACCCTGGAGCTAAATGCTGTACCATTCCAATACTTCTTGATAAATAAAACACAGACAACCTACAGCGGAAGCCTGACATTTGCGTAGTCATTAAAATCCATTCCTTTACTGAAACTGCAATCAGAAAGATGGCATTCTCTAATGGAATGGCCCTCTTGTCATTATATGAGTAGTATAAGTACTTCTGGAAAAGTAGGAGTTTGTTCTGGAAGAAATGGAACCACAATATATTAATTACAAAAATGAAAATAGCAAAAGGATTTCACATTATGCTATGAACATTTCGACCTGTCTTGCTAACAGAGAAGTGTGCAGATGAGGGCAAAGAGATGAGTGTTTATGTTTGATTAAAAGACCATTCAGAATAACTTTTTAAATTAACTTTAAAAATGTCTGGAAAACAGAATAGGTTGTTGTGGTTTAACTCCAGCTGGCAAGTAAGCACCACACAACTGCTTGCTCACTCCCTGCCCTCCCAGCAGCATGAAGGGAAGAGAACTGGAAGGGCAAAAGTGAGAAATTTCATAGGTTGAGATAAGAAGACTTATATAATTTAAATAAAATAAAATAACAATAATAACAATATTGGAATGAAAAGGAAAATAACAGAGAGAGATAGAGAAATAAACCCAAGACAGACAAGTGATGCAAATGAAAACAATTGCTCACCACCAACTGACCAATGCCCAGCCAGTCCCTGAGAAGCAGCCCCCAGCCATCTTCCCCTCACTTTACACGCTGAGCATGACACCATATTGTATGGAATATCCCTTTGGTCAGTTAGGGTCAGCTGTCCCAGCTGTGTCCCCTCCCAGCTTTTTGTGCCCCCCCAGCCTACTCGCTGGTGGGGTCGTATGAGGAGCAGAAAAGGCCTTGACTCTGTGTAACCACTGCTCAGCAGTAACTAAAACATCTCTGTATTACCAACACTGTTTCCAGCACAAACCCAAAACATAGCCCCATACTAGCTACTATGAAGAAAATTAACTCTATCCCAGCCAAAACCAGCACATAGACATATGACTATTTTAGTCACAAAATTCAGTTTATCATGCTACCTCAAGAACCAACAACATAGCATCTGTTGCAAACAAATTTTTTTTAAAAAGCTGTAAATCAGAGTGGTAAGAAATTATCTCTGATCCAGATTCAAAAGACTTGCAAGGAACTGTAAGTAGGACAGAATAGAATTACATTTGGTTTACATGAAAGAGATCTCATATGACACCTAATGAAAATGAAAGCAGAACTATAACCAAGGATGTTTACTTTGTCTCTATATTGAAATATACAAAATGGCTTAATCACTATTCCATTTAGCTTTTGGAACTGCAATTTTAATACTGCTGTGATCTCTTTTCAAAACCCAAGTGAAGTGCAAAACTCAATGGTGCTCTTCTGATCGAGTTACATTTCAATTACATATGCATGATGGTTCTATGATGCAAGTTAGACCTATTCATAGATGACATAAAGTTCTGCTTAAATTACAAATTGCAGACAATTGTTTCTGGTTGTTATTAATTCTCCTTTAAAAATAGTTCTTGTTACTAAAAATTGAGAAGGGACAACTATTCAGCTAAACAAGAGTAGACATGAAAAAAAAAACCACAAGGAAAAAAAAAGAAAAAAAAGGCAAGCAGAAGAAACCAATCTTTTATACTGTTACACTAAGTCAGTATGTAATTAGTGTTCGCATCAAGAACACAAGAGATCCATGCTAGAACAACTGGGACTGGAGTTAAAAGTAATCATGTCCTGGGTGATATCCTGATATGGGATAAATCTTCTATTAGCACTGTAGCCTTAGGAGCAATGTTAAGGGTTGCAGAATAGCGGGAAGAGAAAAATCCCCCCTCACAAGAACAAACCCAAAAGATCTTGCTGATGGAAGAGCTAGTGAAAAGGTAATCATTGCAGTGAGCTGAAAATAAGAAACTAACTCAGCAGATGAATGCCAAGTGAAGTTTTTATTTTCTGCCTCTGCTATTATAGATACAGTTAAGGGCCTGACTACACAGCCAATTAGGATGTTCACATACTACAGCACTTTCCCATCCATCATTTCCCATACTTTCTGGCCAGGTGTTCCAAGACCAAGGTATGCTGCCACACACCACGCATACCATTCAACCAGTGTTATGGTCAAGATAACCCAGGCACACAGTGTTTTGTGTAGTTTTGAATTCCTACTTTTAGGCTGGTCCAAGGTCCTGTTATACTTAATAATAACATAGTTTAGTCTTTTAAAGATTGCCTTTGTATAAATCCCAGCTGCTATTTATTCTCTTAATAATGTTTTCATGGGAATCCCAGCTTCTGCGGCACCTTGGCTTGCAGTCTGTTGAAGTTTCTTCACAGATCCTTACACTTTAAATAACACTTTTGTGCTGATATAACATTGTGTCACGCACTTGGGACTTACACAGAAATGAACAAACTTTCACTGCGACACCAAGACTAGGTGTGTTTCCAACTAGCAGACTCAAGAAATTTATGGAGTGAGTTCTTGCATGCTAGGAAGATCTAGACTTGAGAAAATTGACACCAATGTTTCTGCTGCTTTGAGTTATTTATCAAGGAACAGGAAAAAAAATGTCAACCATTTTTAACTATCAATTCTATGTGGATATATACTTGCTTATCTAGAGCATCTTAAGAATCTCCTTGTGTGGAGATGCAAACTAGCAGAGCCTGGAAACAGCTGAAGCATTAAGCCTTTCCGCATCTCATGACGGAGCAGCCTTCACAGGAATGGGCCAGATGGCAACTCAGTAGAAGCAGAAGCTGCTCCAGGAAGAGTACAAAAAAGCGAGGTTGCCATCCAGCAAAGCATGGATCAGAACAGACCTGAGGCAGACTTCTCTGTGGCCACCTCAGCTACCCAGAGCTGCCAGGTGCTGCTTCCCTCAGATACCCAGCGCAGAAACCCAGTCCCGTCAGCCTTTTCTCTGGAACAGATTCCTTCAACAAGCACAGCTAATGTAAAAATATTCAAGGTTATTCTCTGAGAACAAAGTCTAGCAGGAAGGCTTCTGACCACACTTTCACTGCGCATCCTTGTGGCAGGGCACGTGGGACATTGCAGTTTCTTGATTTGGATCCTATAGCTGGGCAGCAGTAAAATTCTTGGTTGTGTCAGTATTGACAGCAATTAAATCCAACGGATCTGGAAGGTGTCCAAACACATATGGTGTAAAAGGTGCAAAACAAACTGCTGCAAGCAGCCATATCCTTTCATTTTTCCTCACAGGATAACTGGGAATCTCTGCTGGCTGGAAGTGCCCACAGAACCTGCCAGATGAGCCCCTTTCAGGAGATGAAGGGCTGTGCTCATTAATGTCACCGTACAGACAAGCTGCCAGGAGGTCAAGATTATGCTCCCAATGACTTTGTAATGGCAAGTTCAGGCATTATTTTAAAGACTGGTTATATAGGTGCTACATGTGGAATTAACTACAGCGAAAATGCAAAATGAAGCAGGATTTTTTTCCAGACAGATATATTGCAAACTCAAAGCATACCACAATAGTCAGATAGAGCTGGCTGAAAGGATTTTTTCCTAACGTGCACTTGAATAAATTCATGTACACATCAGAAAAGACTGAAGGTGTTTTCGCCAGAGGAACACTTTACTAAACTGCACTTTAACAGAAACACAATACACCAATTACTGCGGAAATTCTTGCCAAAATGTTTTAGCATTAATTTTGAAAGGGCTGGCAGTAAGAAGAAACAATGAACTCATACCAATTTATAATGTTTGAATCACACTGCAGAATTTCTCGGCTATCAACATTGCTGTAGGACCGCATAAAGTTAGACAGCACAAAGACAGCAACTACAATGCACTATTCTCTTTACATCACTTCATTTACTGCATTTCAGTGCTGAAAGTCAAACAAATGAAAGCACTAATCAAGCAAGTGACAGTGCTAATCTGTCTCTTCATCTAAGTTTTGAACAGAATATGCCTCCTTAATGATTTCAGGCTCTCAGCTTGATTGTTACTCTAAAAATATGTGTGAGAGAGTATATTAATTGTGATCTGGAACTGTCCATGTACACCAAATAAGTGTCTGATTTATAATTTGCTCTTAATTAGCTTACAAAGAAAACAGTGTATTACAGAGCAAAAGCTCTAATTTTTTAAAAAGTTTACAGTCATTTACTAGCATTATATCAAATGGATAATTAAACCAGGAATAACAGCAGAGCATTACTGGACTGCAGTAAGACTTTAAAACTAAGTTTCATCAGAAATTTTAGAAACCAGCCCAAATACTGTTTAGTAGACAGGCAACTAATCTTCTGTATGTAGTTACCTCAGCTGTGACCCATTGGGCAGAGCTCAGGACTAAAACTCTGGACACCTGAGTTCACCTCATGGCCTTTGACAAAGCACTTCACATTTGTGTAGAACAAAGCCAAAAATGCTTGGCTTCTCCTGAGAGCTAAGATTAGAAGATGACAGGATAAACAGCAAGAAGAAGCAGTTGCAATACCCCTTTTCACTTCAATACAAAATATTACCAAACTTTAAACAATATTTCCATTTTCCATCTCTGCTTCGATCTCTTATAATTTCCCCACTCTTGCATGCAACTCTAAGGCAGTATCATTCAGTTTTTCTACACACTCTCTCCCTCCAGATGAAGCCTGACTTTTTCCATGCACAGGAAGGAAAGATTCCTCTCCTGGGAGTTACCCATTGAAGTGGTTTCTGCCTGCAGAGACGCCTACATCTTTGGTTACAGGGCTCAGAAAGGTCTGTACTAAATGAGTCCCAGGACTGCAGGAGACAGAAGATTGGTCATACAGATAAGACAGCTCAATGCCTTTTTGAGAGATGTCTCGGATTTAATCTTACCTCCTCACTCCTGAAGTTGTGTGTCTTAAGCAAGCTAAGCTCCTCACAGCTGGTCACTGAACAGTCTGTCTCCATCTGCTGAGACTCCAGAAATGCTGATCACGCAAAAAGATACAGCTGAATACACTGTGAAGTCTATCTTCATAATAAAAAATGAAGTAATTGCAAGTACTCTGGGCATTTATAAAAGCATACAAAATTAGAGAACATATGATAATTTCAGCTTTAAATTTGTCTGTACCTCATTTTCTTCTCTGTAAATGAAGACAAATTATGTCCTCTTAGCATCTCTGTGATACTTGTGAAAATCTCATGCTGCTGTAGGAAAGTTTGGTTTAGAAATTGTCTTTTAATGAGCAAATTCAAATCATTCATTAAATAAGGCATCAGGTGAGGTATTGAGGGGGTGTTGCACTGTTTGCTTTTTAAAAAAATATTCTGGCCATGTATCTATCTATCAGTGCAGAAACCACACTCATGTTTGCTGAACACTTTAAGGTGTGTACTTAAACGCTATCGTAATGCTGAACACTATCTTAATGCATTTCTGTATTTCCTAGTTTATGGGTACTTACACTGACTCTTTGCAGTCCCAGAAGTCAGCAAGTTATATCTCACAGGAAGAAAATGGGCATGGAAATGAGAAATATTATTGGAATATTCAAAACTACTGAGTTCAGTTTCAAGTTCAGATTGAATGTAACAGTAATTCCTACCTTATGTGCTCCAGCTCATCCCTTCTCAATTAAAACTTGTACATTTGCCAATAACGATCTAGAGATCAGCAGTTCATTTATGTCTGCTGGAGTTACTAACTTCTAAATCATATGCCCATTCCAGCAATTTACCACACAACAGTGTTGGAAGGACTGATTAAAGACCATGCTTTCTGTTGCCAGTGACAACTATGATAAAAGTGCTTTTCAATTAAAAGGAGGAAGGATTGGATCCAGTGCCATGAAAATACCGTACCAAAATACAGCAAAGTTTTAAATTATGAAAGCATTTTCCAACGACACAGATGCACTTGCTCTGACAAAACTTTTTATCATAAAGCTTGGCCTGCTAAACACAAATCTCATGAGTTAGGAAAAGATGAACAACAAAGTACCTGCTACAACTGAAAAATGTTAAATATTCCAGTAGCTGAGAACCAGAAAGATGATTCAGCTGGTTTATCATTTTGCAAAGAAATGTCTTCATGTTCAGATTAAGTATGGAAATGCATCACGGAAAGACATGGCAGGGAGGAAGGAATTAATGTGTAAAGGGAAACAGAACAGAGTGCTGCAGAGGTAGGTATTTCTGTGATCGTACTGATAAAGTAGTCTGAATCTGCTTGCTTTCTGCTTGCTTGCTGCAGAGAATTCAGTGTTCAGCTGTGAACAATTCTCTCTTATTTGCAAGACTAAAACATTTGAAACTTAGCTCTTACTTATTCCATTGTAGGTTTTGGGGTTGTTTGGGTTTTGTTTGGTTTGAGTTTTTTTGTTCAGTCAGTCAGGCCTTAAGCAGCTGCACAGTACATCTTAAAGAATATAAACCTTTCATCTACTTTGGCAAAAACTCAGACTACAATGACTGGAACACTTAAGCAAAGAAAAGAAATCAAAGAATTACATCTGACTCTCCAGGAGAGTCTGCGGGATAAAATGAAGCCCTAGAAGATTAGGAGCATTCACAAAACTTGTTCAGGGAAACCTCTCAAGATATTTGTAAATGAATGTCCTCAATGAACAATGCTTTATTTTGTTCTTTTTCTTTTTTTTTTTCCCTCCACTGTAGAGGTATCAGGAGAGAATAAAATACACTCACCCAAGAAAGTGCATATCTCAAACATGTTTTTATTTCATTATTCAAATATACATTTCCTGACCTACACCCTCAGTTTCCTATACTTAGCAAAGCTGCTCATGGCTTTACTAAGTGTTCTGTCTGCATAAGTAAGCATATGGAAATAGCACACTAGGAAAGTTCCATGGCAATAACAGCTATGGCAAAGAGCTGAGAGCCATCCACTTAAAAAGTCCTGATTTTTAGAGGAGGCTGATGACATTTTGACAATCAGCTCACGATCCTAGACTGTTCAGAGGAGCCAGTACTGAAACTACAGGAAGAAAGGTGTGCCTATATAGAAGCTTTTCTGCATGTTTAGTTGGTTGTTCTGTTATTTTAAATCCTGTAATTAGTTTGGAAAATGCATAATTTGATAGCTGGTCTTTGTAACCACCTTCTATAACTATATTGACTCTACTGCAAGGCCCTGGCTCAGTAACAAACTGTGGAAAAAACCTCAAATGCTTATTTATCATGTTTTTTAGGGATTTATTTCTGGTGAAATGATTTTTTCTTGTTTATTACACAACATATGGCAATGTTAGATTATTTAGTCATTGGTTTAATTATACTTTTCCAGTCTTGCTCTTTTTTTCATTTACTCATAAAGTGTTAGTTATCCACCTTCATGCTCAGGACTGAAAACTGTTCATTATGCTGGTGAAAGTTTTGGCATAGCATCAGTGTGAAAGTACTCAAATATTTATATGCCAGTAAAAGTCCTGGGGGCAAATACCGACTACAACTATACTGTGAATGCAACTGCCGTGTCCTAAATTCCATGACCCGAGCGCAATTATCTGGCCCTTCCTTACTCTCCCCTCCAAGTTATAGGTGAAGGAAACCAAGCATCTGGACCAAAAGGAGCTGGAAAGGAAGAGGAACGCTCCAAAGTTCCCCTGCTTTTCAGTCCAGACAAGTAACTTAGTAATTTGAGCAATGTGAAAAAAGTGTCTTTTGGCAAGAGTGAACTGCATCTACAGCCAGTAGATCTTGCTTGTAAAGCCAGTATAGATTAGATCTAAATAGCTCTTTTTATACCAGTCTCCTCTCATCTTTATCCTGCAGTCTCCAGCTGATTCCTATACTCCATTCAAGCACCAAACCACCTCTTAAAAGTTGGACTGAGCAGCCTGATAGAAAAGATGTAGGCTTGTCTTGGATCTCCTTTTTGCAAAGGAAGTCTCTGGGAATTCCCGCAGCCTCAGAGGAGGTCAGTCAGCTTTTAAACACTTTATGCAAAACCAGCAGGTACAGAGGAGGTACAAACTACTTCCACGTAGTTTGATTAATACATCTCAAACCAAACTTCCATCTCAGCAGCAATTCATAAATTAACCAAACTAAGAGTTTCAGCAAAGAAGAAATAGGGATTCACAGGAAAAGTAAAACTGCAGTCAGAAATTGTAGCTAGAATTCAGACCCCAAGGTGAAACTGGGGTGTTCAAAGAAAAGTCTTATAGAGTCAATTGTTCATTCTCTAAATACTCGATTCAGTAAGCAAATAAAAATGAAACATAACACTCTAAATCTCTAAATTTCTAAATTAAATCTCTAAATTTCTAATCCCTAAATTTCTAATCTCTAAATTTCCCAGTTAGAAGTTTTTTCAGGATTTTGATGTTGGCTTTGGAAAGAAAGATGTTCCTCCTAACCTGTTAACCTTCTTGAAACTATTTGATGTTTCTGTTTCCCAGAAAACAAAAAGGTTTTCTGGTAGCATAAAACAAGAAAATGAATCGCATTAGCGTGGGCATGGTTTAGTTAAGGTTTTTGAACTCAGAAACTAACGAGACCTTAACCCTAAAGTAACAAAAACCATGGTTTTTCCTATTTGAGGAGTGGAGGTTTCAGCCACGATCAATAAATCCATGCCATTTCCAAACTCTATAGAAAAATGAATCATTAGTCCTTTGAGACAATCAAACCCTTTAAAGAACATATGGAACAGCACAAAAGAACCTCTTGTCCTTTCTAGAAGTTCTTCAACTACAGACAGATGAACAAACCCCTTCTAACTTATTCACTGCAAACAGTCTCTCTGGATATTCAAAAAAATGTCATTGCAGGTAAATATAAACATGCAGAAAGTGAGTATATAGAAATAATACTCTTTAGATTATTGTTATTGTTATGTCTTACGTATTTTGTAAAAAATCTTTTAATAAAAATAAATCTGATGCCTTCTCCTGGAGAAATAATACTCCAGGAAAGATCAAAATACACTATCATCTTGTAATATATATAAATAATTTTTTCTCAGACCTTTAAGAGAAAAGTTTACATATCATAAAAGTATGCTTATTGTTCTCCGTTTCAAAGAAACAAACAAAAATCAATCCCAAATACCTTTGGCATGTTATCCAAATAAAAGAGGACACTTTGGAAAAGAGACAAAAAATGAGATTTCCCAGAATATGAGTGGCTAACATCTCAAAATAGCTTCCTCAGTATTACAATTTGCATTTCAGCATTTTTCAAATATCTCTTCTCCTATCTCTATGCTTTTACAGACAAATCCAGACAAAGGAAATGCATTATTAATGGCAGAATTAACAGGAGGAGCATCAGTAGGAGAAGCCAGATGCTTAACAGGACTTGGATATCAGTACTTTAGATGGCTAACTTCCACTGAAATGAAATGCCAGGCACTGAAATCTGTTTAAGAATGTGTGACAGGGTTCTTAATACAGACCTAGACCAATATAAGCCCTTATAATATACCATAGTATATGAATGGAGAACAGGAAATTTCAAAAGAAAAAAGAATGAAGAAAATTTCTAGTGCATTTCCCATTGTAGAAAAAAGCAATGAAAATGCACAAATAAAGTGTTTGTCTGCAACATACATGTCCATGTCCAGCTCAACCTTTACAGTGAACTGGAGAAGTAATTCCTGATTTCTGCCCATGAACCACGTACTAAAGTTCTCCTTAGGTTTCTCACATACATGCAGATTCTTTTACAGTGTATAGGATCAGGACAATTGGTCATATCTGCATTAATGTATGGACTGGTACTCCGCCTTCAGCATGGAGTTGTAATTATCTGTCCATAGCAGGAAGGTAAAGCTAATGCTGCAATAAAAGATGTCCAGATACAAGCCGGAGTTTTTTGTTTGTTTATCTCAACTAGAAAAAAATAATGAAGCTTATGGGGTTTTACACAGACCTTGATCTTCCCTTTCCACTGTATTCTCCACCTTTCATGACAGCATGCTAATAAGTGCCCGGGATTGCTCATCAGTATAACAGTCTCTTCAGATAGCTTAAAAGTCTCTTGAGATAACTCAAAAGCAAAGGAAGCATTTTACTGAGTAAACTAACAGTGTCCAAGATCTCCACTTTACAGGCATCATCGTGCCACATTAAAGGTTCACAGACAGGTTTTCTGTTCCCTTACTGCATAAAGTCTGATTTCTTTCTAAATATTTGTATTCAGACAACAATTAGAGTATAATATAGTTTGAGCTGTGAAAATATATATCTGTGTATCAGAGTTGTTTGTTTTTTTAAAATTCAACAAAATGTAGTGGTGACCAACAATAATGATACACTGGTCTCTATGAAGTAACGTGACAGCATTCTGTAAATAGATCAGCAGACATGCAGAACCACCATCAATGCCAACTAGTATTAGTCTGGTCATGTTTGTCCCATTATAAGTGGCACTCTATAAAGCTAAAAATTTCAGCTTAATGATTGCACACATAACCTTGCAAATGTAGCACAGAACATAAAACAAAATGGTAACCACTTCAGCCTGCAAATATATTGGGGTGTGAGGGTAGTGCAAGATTTGAATAGCCATGTTTGTCTCACCACAAACTTTAACATTAACTTTGTATTCCACTGCTAATTTTATGGCACCAACAGTGCTATTCAGCGCTATTAAATTTATGGCTGATAATTCAGCACAAACTACTAACACATCCATTTGTTTTACTAGCCAATAGCAGAACAGGCAAGCAGGTGCCCTTAAAACTACACAGAATGTGAATTTGAGTTGAAAGTCCCCATATATCCCATAAAGCACTTCTATGTTCATTCCCAAGGGAAAAGGGAAAGGGCATAGCATGTGCCAAAAGCCTTAACTGACCTTGAGAATGCAAGACCCCAGACTGGTCCCACTAATCACACATGCTGACCCCTACAATTACAGAAGCCTATGGCTTTTCCCCATGCTTGCTCCTACAATGTAGTCATAGGCTGTAAACACAAATATCCATAACAAGTTGAAACCTAAACTTTTTAGAAAAATAAGCAAAAAGCCCGCAATATAAAGATATAACTATCACTAATATTGGTACTAGACATATTAATTATGTTTAATAATTAACTTAAAATTAAATTACAACTCGAAGTTTTAATTGACATGAGCTTTAGGTTGGAAAAATGTTACTGTAATAAAGAAATTAAAGCTTTTCATATTTTATTGTATTTATTACAGAAGGCACTTTCACCATCACTGGGCTGTTGGCAGATTTCAATGGCTGAGGCAATAGAAGTTTATAAGGAGTCTAAGGTGATAACTCATGTCATTTACCTGGACTTATGAAAAGCATTTGACACTGTCCTGCACAACATCCTTGTCTCAGAATTGGGACTGGCACTGTTTAACATCTTTGTCAGTGACAAGGACAGTGGGACTTAGTGCACCCTCAGCAAGTTTCCAGATGACACCAAGCTGTGTGGTGCAGTCAACATACTGGAGGGAAGGAATGCCATCCAGAAGGACCTTGACAGGCTTGAGAAGTGGGCCCATGCCACCCTCATGAAATTCAACAAGGCCAAGTCCAAGGTCCTGCACATGGGTCAGGGAAATCCCAAGTACATATACAAGATGGGTGGAGAATAGATTGAGAGCAGCCCTGAGGAAAAGGACTTTGGGGTGTTGGTTGCCAAGAAGCTCAAATTGAGCCTGCAATGTGCTCTGCAGTCCAGAAAGCCAACCATATCCTGGGCTGTATAAAAAGAAGTGTGGCCAGCTGGGTAAGGGAGATGATTCTGACCCTGTATTCTGCTCTCATGAGACCCCACACAGAGTACTGCACCCAGCTCTGTGGCCCCCCCAGCATCAGAAGAACATGGACCTTATTGAAGCAATTTCAGAGAAGTGTCACAAAGATGATGAGAGGGCTGGAGCACCTCTACTATGAAGAAGAGTTGAGCTTGTTCAGCCTGGAAAAAAGAAGGCTCCAGGGAGACCTTAGTCCAGCCTTCCAGCCTCCCTGAAAGTGTTCAAGGTCAGTTTGGATGGGGCTTTGAGCAACCTTGTCTAGTGGAAGATGTCCCTGGCCACAGCAGGGCAGATGGAACCAGATGATCTTTAAGGTCCCTTTCAACCCAAACCATTCTATGATTCTATGAAATAGAGTGGTTCATAATCACATTCATCACAATCACCCCACAGTGACAGTAACAAAAGTTCAATATATGCCCATAGGGCTTAACTGTGATTTAGGAAATGTTTGTGTTTTTTTTTAAGAAATTACATTTTCTTCAGTCTTCAGAACTTTCTTATGAAGTTAACTATTGTTGTGAACTCTGATCAAATCCACTGCAAGTTAAAATAATCAGCAGATGTCAGAAAATGCATTCATCACAGCCACTGGTTTGTATTCTGATACCCACGTGATGGTTTGATATTTATTCTTCTGATCCATCAGCTGGAACAATATGCCACACAACACGAAGGCTATGTTCCACATCAAGACTGTTGTGGCAAACATAATTAATTGTATGCCTTTCACAAATCCCTTTATTTGGCTTGACCCACTACACATTAAGTTCAATCCAATATAGAGACATACAACAGAAAGGCAGCTCAAAGCAGCATCATATTAAAGTAGGCAGAACAATTATTCAGGATACAATCAGCTTGATATATTTATATGACCTAGCTTAGATCTGTCTCCAGAAATAGAAGAATTATGGGAAATCTGGAAGGTAGTGCAATGTTCAAATAATCTATTTTAGAAAGTGATGCCAAAATATGCTAGAATAAAGCTTTTATGTGTTAATCTAATTGAAAAGCTATACACTTTGCATTTTATTATGTCAGCAATGTATTATTGTTTAAGAGCCACTAGCCATTACTGAAAGACATTGTTTTTGCAGTATACAATGTGGTGAGATACAGTGATCCAATCTTTCTCTGCCTAGGCCATAAAGCTTTTAATCTTTGCAAACAAATCTGTTTTTGAATAACCTGAGCATAAAAAAATTCAGGTATGTCTTTGTCTAGCTCTTCCCATATATCCATATTCATGCAACTGTTTAGAGAAAAGAAAGATGAACAAATTTTTGTGAAACTTTAGAAGAAACATTACACCAGTCTGAAACCACGGATGATGAATCTCATCATTTCATCTTTTCACCCAAATTTCACCTTTTGTGAAATTTAGAAGTTTTCAAATCATAAAAGCTCATTGTCTTCATCTAACACTATAGCTAATACCAGCAGTGCTAACACATTATGCTTCTCAATCTAGCCCATAGTGTCAGTTCCTGATTTGACTTCCAAGGGTGGTAGTCACAGATGTGATTTTGAAATATATAGGAGTTTAGGAGCCAAATTCCTACTGGTTTTATAATCTTCCTTGAAGCAAAGATGACCAAGAAATATGAGCTCTACAGACACCTGAAGGAACTATTTAATGATCTCCACAGACACGTAGTAGGTGTAAGAGAATGACTGGAAAATATTAAAGATATATTTTTAGATTAAAATATAGGTGTTCTGGAGAAACTAAAGCATTTTGGAAGATTAAGATTTAGAATCCAAGCAAAGAAGACAGAAATAGGTAGGAACAGAAATTACAGGGGCACAGAAATACACTGTGAAGAATCAGCAGGATTGAAAACGGTTCTAGGAAAGGCAAACCATGAAGAAAGGGACAAGCCCTGTTTCTTTCAGCCTGAATGCTGGATGCAAGCAAAACAAGAATATGGGAAATAAGGAGCTAAATCAGGCAAATTAGTTTCCTCCCCAGTTCAAATGTACCTCTTCTCACCAGCTCAGGAATACTGAGCTTTCTGCAATCCCTTTCCTGTCCCACAAACAGATCAGAAAAGTAATCAGAAAAAGCCCAGCAAGAAAGCTGTGGACTGGGTTGCAGCTGCTCTCAGCATTGAGCAGCAAGGCAAATGAAGCCTGAGGCAATGGAACTGCACTGACAGGAAACCAAATTGAAAGTGTTGTATTAATTACCATGAAACAGATAAGCTCTGGGAGTCAATGATGCCTGTCATTCTCCAGTCCTAAGCAGTTAACTGCGGTTCAAATTGCTGAGTGCATCTGTTTTGTCTCACACTGACTACCACTGGTAAATTGCTCTGCCGACCTTTAATAAAGAAAACACCACCAAAACATTTTAAGTTTAAAATGAAAACCTAACTTAGCCTTTCAACAGCACAACTTCCAGCAGCAAAGCGATTCAAGAACCTTTCCCCTCTCCATGACAACCTTCAGAAGGAAATGCATCAGCTGAGTTGGGCTAAAGCATCTGTTAAAATCTGAACCTTTTTCCTTAACACAAGACCGTACATCAAAGAGCAATGAAACTACAAAAAAAAAAAAAAAAAAAAAAGAACTTGGTAAATCTGTGGTGCTGGCTCACTCAAATTCATTGCTGGACATAGCACACAGTCTTATCAGTGACTTCAAGACCTGGCAAACGGACAGGGCCCTCAGACTATGCCTGGCCTGCTTTTAGCTGTCCCATTGTCCCAAGACATGCAACAATGTTACAAGACACTCAGTGACTGACTGAAAGAGCTAGAGGCTCCTTAAGAAAGTAAATCTGTGGTGCTGGCTCACTCAAATTCATTGCTGGACATAGCACACAGTCTTATCAGTGACTTCAAGACCTGGCAAACGGACAGGGCCCTCAGACTATGCCTGGCCTGCTTTTAGCTGTCCCATTGTCCCAAGACATGCAACAATGTTACAAGACACTCAGTGACTGACTGAAAGAGCTAGAGGCTCCTTAAGAAAAGGCAAACTATGTAAAGGAGGAAAACCAAGAAATAAAACAATGAAGAAACATGTCAGAAAGGAAGGGCAGAAAACTTTGCATTTGAATTCCTATTATATAGAATTTAATACAGTGAAACGGTTGTTAGAAAATCCATCTTAACAAAAAAAACCCCAAAGGAATTAAACACAAACTGTAAATGTATTGAAAAAGGGATTAAAGAAATCTTGGAAAGCATTGTATTACTTATCACTTACTAAATGCGCTGCTAATTGAAGTCTTGAGTTGCTGATAAGAACCAGAGAGTGGTCTCAGGAACCGGCTAAACCCGATCCCCCGGATTGAGCAAGAACCAGAGAACAACAGAGTCTGCGCACAAACAAGGGTTACTAGCGGTCACGGAAAAAGATTCTCCAGCATGACCACCAGAAGGTACTGCGCAAGCGCAGTTAGGAGGAGTTTATGGAAATGACTTCCTGGAACTAATCTTAATACGAAGCGGGGATAGGTCATGCATATGTATAGGCGTATTGGGAAATCTTATGTATATGTAACATTTTACCACATATAACCTCGGCGAGCAGCGGCACTCGGTGCACAAGGTTTTAAGAAAGATCTACCTTGCTGCCCACCGGTGAATAAACATACCTACTTCACAATCTTATGGATTGTGGGGTCTGCTTTGTATCCGCACGTCAGTATGAACTCTTTAAAGACTTCTGTCATCAGTTTGCTTATAACAAATCAAAGTTTATCTTCTGTACATTTCACAGAATAGTCTTAAATTGAGGCAACAGGTTTTGTTTTCACAAATTAACTTTTTTTTCAGATACTAATGTTTTTATTGAGCTTGAAGATTTGTCTGGTAAGGCAATTCTTCCTCCTTGACTAGTCAAATTAACACTGAACCTGGTTCCAATGGGAATTTAAAATCTGTAAAATAAGTCAGATTTAAACGCAAGTTTTGGTTGTCACAGTTTCAGTTGATATTAGCAGGAGCTGGGATACTCTCATCCTCTCAGAGCTGTTCAAATATAACTCTCAGTAGAAGGTGAGGAGTACTTGCACCTTTTCCAAGTCCTTGGGAAGGCATGTAGCTCAGGGTGGTATGTGAAATTAACTAAAGGATAACATTTAACATATACCAAAAAGAGCACGGAAAGATCCTTATCTATATATAAACAACAGACCACTTAATGCTACAATTCAACCCCGTGCCCCAAAGTGCTCTTGTTTTCCAATCTGTGTGCCACAGGTTGCATGCTCCCTGCTTATTCAATCTGTTGGCAACACAATGATATTAAAGAGCAGGAAGCAGAAACATATGAATAGATTTTAAAATGACCAAAGAAAGGGGTTTCCACAGAGACAGAACTGACAGAACTCAACACAAACGTATTGCAAGCAGACTGTTGCCAGGTTGTGGTTGGACTCTGTGATCTTAAAGGTCTTTTCCAACCAAATGATTCTATGAAATACCTGCTAATAAATGTAATTCATGTTGGATATGCTACCTAGGTTTTCTACAGCAGTTAGAAGGAACCTTGAAGGGTTTACAGCTACTGTAAAATCTCCTTTGATGTTTACAACTACTGATGAGGACGCTTGAGCTTTCGTAACCCTTCATGTTCTCCATAGTTTTCTGCAAGTACTTCTACAGTTTACAATGTCCAAAGACCTAACAATTGTCCTGACAGATGTCCAAGTAAAGAATTTGTGAATAAATAAAAAATATCTTGGATTTTTTATAGAACTACTTCTGAGACAAAATAAAAAAAAATGCAAGCATTTAAGTATTTGTCCTTTCCATAGCTGAAATTTCAGCCTTTAAAAAATAATTTACTTAAGAATTTCAGTATACTTTTATACATACTTACATAATTAAATTCAAGATACATGAATAATAATTACGGTTTTTAAATTAATAACTCATTACTCTTCTCCCAGACTACAAATTGCCAGACAGCACTATCTCAGTAATCATGTGAATACTTTTAATGGCTTTGTTGAAGTGCATTCACCTGCCTGAAGTAACATAAACTAATCTTTTATATTCAACTTTTAAAATAAACTGAATACAAAAGCAACATTCATACACATTATTGGCAGATTACTGAGTTCAGATAATGACCTCTATTCACTTTTCCAACAACCTCATGCAATTATCTCTTTATTTACCTATATGCATTTTTCCATTCAAAGATTAAACATGCTTCAAATCTTCTGATTGCATGAAAATTTAGAACATTAATGCACACACTACTGCCTTCTGACATCCAGTTTTGTGAATATAGATGATATCTCTCACTGGCTAAGCTCCTGTCTCCAAAATACTACTAAAAAATTTAATTTCTGGTTATATCAAAGTTTATCCTTAAACACAAAGAAAACAAAAGCTTCTGTATAATTTGCATTATTTAGAAGATACTGTGATAAGCTTCCATCATGTCAGGGAAAAATCCTTAAAGTTTTTATTTTTCCCTCATAATAATGTCATTCATATTTTGTACAATTACTGTCCATTCATATTTTTAGGACTGTATGTACTTTTTGAAAAATTACAAAAAGTAACTTGACAAAATTTCTAAGAAAACTAATGCGGAGGCTGATATTTAAACTTCACCTCTTTTTAAGATGCATCCATTGATTTTTCTGCAGTATGGAAATCAACAATTCTCTTCCAATTGTTGTGTTTACATGACAACTAACTCTAGCAAGCAAAATCACCTTGCTGAAATTGCTCTTCAGTAATAAATATCCTTTGTTTCCCTGCACTAACATCGAAACAGAGACTTTTCGTTATGCAACAGATTTGAACACAGTCGGTAAATTATTATTTTGTTCAATGTCAAAATGGTTTCACTCTTTCATGGGAAATGAGCTACAAAAAATGTAGCTAAGCAGGCAAGTAGTTAGGGAATGCTTGAAATCAACTTTTTGCAAGTATATGCATACATGACCTTAAATTGCTGTTGAAAATGCAAAGGTTTCCTAAACAGCTCATTTTTTTAAAAAGCTCCAAGACTAAAATGTGAGGTGATATACATCATGAAAACGTCTGATTTTGGAAACACCTTAACACTTACTGTTTTCCCATTTAAAGAAAACCAATCCAAGAACAGTAACCACTTGAAAACCTTCCAACTACAGACTTTTATCAACAGTTACAGGAAAATTCTGACTCTGTAAACAAACCATCGTTTCTTTATCATGAAGTCCAGACACTTTAATGAGAAAGTCTTTGTCAGAATGAGCAGATGACACAGAAATAGATATGCTACAACTGGATTTATATAGGAACCCTTCACAACAAAAAGCAAGCACTACAGTGTGCAGGAACTGAGGTGCAAGATTTACTTTCAAGTTATAACATGATTGGTATTATTCCATTCTTGTTTTCTTATCATTTAGCTTGATGTGACTAGCAAATTTACTGCGCTCTGAAATTCTGTTTGCTTTTCAAAGTCACTTCATTGCTACAAGACTTATAACTTGAAATCTTAACATGCTTTCCATGGCCGCTTTCCTTTCAATTTTTACCTCAAATTCTTTCTTCTCTTTAGCATCTGGGTTTATTAATTCCCAAATAACATCCATCTTCACAAGGTAGCATCATAGTTTTGAATGTCATTCAATCACAGATTTTGATTTTCATTTGTGGAAAGGAATTGATGACTGACTGATGAAAGTTATCAGGTAAATTACATTAAATATGAAATAGCTTGTTCACCTTCTTGGTGTGAATGTAAGATGCAAACTTGTGTAAATAACAGAAGAGGGACCCTAGTTCCATCTACTGACCAAGTATTCTCAAGTAAAATACATCACTCCCTTGTCTAAAAAAGACACCGGTTATAAATTTGTTAATATTTCAAATAATTTTGAAGATAAATAAACAAGAGGTTTTCCATTAGTTACCACAAATTATAATGTTTTCAGTTGCAACATTTCGGTAGTTAAGCTTTGTCAGGTTTTTCATTTCTGTCATCCCAAAGCACATGAAAAAAATAATTTCAAAAGGGAAAGAAAAAATTCCACATGCCTGAACTATAGTGGACTACAATAAGTCTATTAACACAGTACTGTATGTGTTTTCACTGTGCTACAAAATAATATTTTACTGAATTATGCATTTCAAGAGGCTACAAAATAAAGCACATCATAAAGAAATGCATATTAAGAAGTTGTTAATTATATTCCATATTTAAGTATCTATATCAATTAATTTAAGCATAACATGAGATCAGGAAATCAAGACAGTCTTTCCAGTTTACACATACCACATAATTGGTTGATAGAGCTAAGGATTTAGGAATGATCCAAAGTGACACTTTACTGTTTAGCAACACAGGCATCTGTCTTAAGTCAGAGGAGCAAAAAGCAGTTCCTTGGTGAGGAAACGCTGGGGCAAAGCCTCCCTAGGCCAGAGAAGCCTCCTTCTCACATCCACACCACAATAATGCATAGACAGTGATGATTTGCCGAAAATACGGGGAACATGGAGCAGATGAGTGACAAGAGAAGTTTAAAGGAGTTGCTGCTTGGCCTTTTCCTCTGGTGGTAGAGAAATTGTTTCGTCATTGGTTAGGATCTTAATGCTAAGACCATCCTTCAGCAATGGTTACTGTGGTGTGGAACTCGCAACTTGCAGCCCCTGCAGCAGGGGTTGGTTAATTATTGATACAGAATGAGAGAGTTGTGTGCCCTAGCACTGAGGGGCACAGACTTCAAATTCCCTCAGATCGAGAAAGGATTACGATACAGGCAATTGAAGTATTTTCCACCAAAAAACAGAACACTTTTTATATTTAATTTCAGCAAGGAAAAATACTTCAATTCAATTATATCCAATTTAAATACAAATAGTGTTCAGGCCAAAAATTCAGACAATTATGAAATGTAATTAAAAAAAAATCAGATGTTTACATAAAAGAGATATGAGTATTCCTACTATATCAAATAATACTCTCCCAAATACTGTATTACCTGGACAAAAATAGCCATATAATAGATGAGTTCTCCTTCTCAGCTTTTGTAAAACTAGTGCTGTCATCTACATGTTTTAGAAATTAAAAGAAACCAGTCAGAGCAGGATTATCTATTTAGAGCTTTGTATGGGATGTTGCATAGAGACCTGTGCAATATTTATCAAAGTCCATTTACTTACAGAAAACACAGTTCCAGGGTCAAAGCTATTTGTGAACTGGGTCACAATTCAGTGAATAGCTTTGACCAAGGAAAAGAAATTACAATCAGAAGTCAGAATGTTTTTCTTCCAGAAGTTAAAATCCAAGAGCATTTTGTTTGCAAGTAAACTAAGTATTCTACACTATTTTCAGAATATTTTTTTTTTCATTTTGCTATATAAAACCATTTTTGGTCTGCCATTTTCACGTCCTTTATCATACTTGGTGATCAAAGATATAGATCTCATTGTATCAATATAGTTTCTCCCTATTGCTTATCTTTAGAAAAGGGCAACAAAAATATACATGACCTAAATTCACCTTTTAAAAATATCCTTAATAAACAAGAGTCATTTCAGACACATATTGCCCCAATTACAATAAATGTCATTAGGGATATTTGAAGGAAGCAAAATACAGTCTATGATTTTTTTCTTGATCATGTCTTAGCATATTAGTGTTAGCCTCCAGGCAGTGACTATGAGCATAATAGCTATGTACCAGAAGAGTCAAAAAAAAATACAGAAAGAGGCAAAATTTAAACACCTAATATATATCATGAACAATTCTGCCTTTCATAGACTTGCTACCATTTTAATAATTAAGGTAATACATTAATTATTAAATTATTCAAGAAAAATAGTTTCAATCCACATAAGACAAGCACCAGCTCAAATATCAGATTTACCAGGAATTGGTAGAAGGAGCAAATGCTGCAGAAGCAAAGACTGTGAAGATGCCAAGATGTCAGTCTGTGGATGAGTAGCATTACAGTAAGCATTCATATCTCCATTGCTTAATCTTCATTAACCTGATGAAACAGTAACATGAAGCCTCTCATGTTATTACCAGGCAAGCTCTGAGTATATAAAGTATATAGAAAACACAAAGCCCTGGAACTGAATAGGGAAAAGGGAAAGTAGTCTATTGCAAAAGCAGAAAAATCACAGCGTCTAATCTAAAATATAAAATGAACAATAGTACAAGGGTTTGTTGGGATAACTGCATTGGAATAATGGCTTCAGAGTCAAATACACTAACAGACAACTTTTATTTCTCGACATTAAACAGTCAAATTTTGGTCAGAATTCCAAGCATAAAAGCCTCGACCTATCTGGTATTCATGACAAAAACAGTAGGAAATGTACCCAAAAAGTGTGAAAACATGGACAAACACACACACAAAAAGAAACAGATAAACAAAACAGGGTTTTGGAATTTAAGTCTCTTGCAGAACATGGCTTAGATAAGAAAAACTTGCACTTTTTTTCCCCCCAGAAAGAATAGTAACACCCTAAACATCCCAAACTAAACTAAGCTTAAAATCTTACTGAAAGCAAACACAGAGCTGTGCCTTATCCTTAGCTCTTGTTACATCTGTGAAAACAATGCTGAAACACCACGTCTCAATAACCAGAATAAACTTCCAAGTCCTCAGTAACCAAGCAGTGCTGACAGAGGTCAAACTGGCAAGGAGCTCACGGGACAGCTGAAAGTCCAGGGCCAGGAGGGAAGCAGAGGAGGCAGGTGCAGGCTGATGGCAAACAGGTATCTGGACTGAGAAGCAGAACCTATGTTAGACACCACCAGGAGCCAGCTCACAAGGAGCAGGCAACCAGAAGGTGGGAGACTCCATGGAGCACATTCATGGTCTAGTGCAGATAGCATCAAAAAGCAGAAAACTCTTATCTAAAGATAAGATATAATAAAACTACCTGTCAGGCCCACAGCCCCATTTCCACCACACGGTGTGTGGGCCTTCAGATGCAGGTCAGGATGGGAAACAGCTGATATTTCTGTGACTGCTAAGTCTGTGCCCCTGCCAGCACTAGTTGGCTAATGAGAACTCTGAAGTTACCTCCAACCATATGAGATATGATTAGAAGCCTACTGTATTATAAAAGATGACATGTATTCCATCTGCCTAGGGACATTCCATGCCCAAATCATGACTGTTCACTGAAAATATCCACAGTGGACACTGAGGGCCTCTGTGCTTACTACAGCTGGCAAACAGTCACATCCAACTTCATTATGCCAGCAAAGTCTCTTCACATATTCTTAGGGGTAAAAATTAGAGTACAACAGGCTCCAGACACAGTTCAGTCTTCCAATTGTTACTGAAATACAAGCTATAGTCAATAAAATAATTTAAGTATGGGCATTTATCTAGAAAATTATGTGATAGAAGTGATACATTTGCCCTGTATTCAATTCCTTTCAATTTCAATATCTGAGAGTCCCCTATTTAAGGAGATGAAATTGCATACTACAAGAAAATTATTTTTTGGCTACCTTATCATTAACAATTTGTCTAGGAAGAGAGATTCAGCTACATCTAGAAAGGCTTAGAAGCAACAAACTGAACATCCTCCATAAGAATTATAGTGTAAAATATACATTGCATTAAAAATATTACTGGTAAATATTGCACTTCACAAAAGGCTAAGGACTGCTTTGGTGCTGTTTAACTGAATATCAGTAAAAGGACAGTCTTCTAGATACAAGGTTTACTACTGATTTAGAAGCCTGCATCTAAATTATTGTTTCAGTTTTCTCTCCAACAGGTTCAAATGTTACCATTTCTAAGTGACCTCCACTAAGGTTCACATACAAAATTAGGGCTTCAACCCACTGAAAGAGGTATTTATTTCCTGTATTTTTATACTACACATACTGAATGAATACTATTAAATAAGAATGTGTAGGTAACATCAGGAACGAGATAAGCAGAATAACCAATCTGAGGCTTCTAAATTATCTAAATGTATGTAAAAAAATAGACATAGAAGATTGATCAGGGTAAAACCAATTTAGGTTTTGTTTTTGTTACAGTTTCATTAAATTTTGTCAGACTAATTTGAGGAATTCGGAGTAGCTCAGTAGGATTCAGTAGAACAGCATATGACCATATAAATCCCCACCTGCAGAAATTGTCTGCAACCTTGGTATTGAGATCAGCTTCATTTTCCATATGCCAAAGGATAAGGAACTGTTCAATCAGCTAAGAGCCAGCAAATATGAAAGTGTAGTAGGTCCAGAACAATTACACTTCAGAGGGATTTATCACTCAGAAAGGCTAATTAATCTCCTTACTCCTTCCATCTAGAGATAGAGAGGTAGAGGAAAGTTAATTCTACTTTGTAAGTCACAAGAATACTGCCAACTATTAGTGTGTTGCCAACAGCAAGAAAAATGGCTCCGAGCTTCTCACTGTAGCGTGCCATTGCTATCCACCCCTGCAGCATCCACTTCAGACATGGCTGCACCTTCTTTTCATGTGTAGTAGTAGTGCAATCCTTGTAGCTAGGACTCACATTTGGATTTGACTTTAATCCTCCTATTGTTATATTCTAAACTAAGAAATGGTATCTAATGTAAAAATGAAAACTGTACGAATTTAGCTAGAACTCCATAAACGTAGCACTTAGGAAGGAAAAAAGCTGGGGCAGGGAGGTGAGAAGCAAATGGGGAACTGCTGATATACAGGTAAAAGTCCGACCTCTGTCTGGAGACCAACTAACAAAATACAACCAAGAGACTGGAAGGCAAGTGAAAGCAGCAAAAATAATTCAAGGAACAAGGATCAAAGCCTTAGCAGGTCTTGCAACTTACAGCCCCTCTGTAATTATAACACCTCAATCAGTCATAAATAGATAATTCATGGAACATGCCAAGAATTTGAAACATTTTATTTTAAAATGAGATGGTATCAAGTTATTCTTAAAGAACAGGTGCATTAATGCCACAGTTTCTGAAATCTTAGTGTCTTCAGTGTTACGCAATGTAAGAACTGAAATCTGTTTCTGGAATCGTTGGTGCCTGTTGGTACCACACAGTGATAACATGCCTAGTCCACAGCATAGAAGAAAACATTTTTATTGAGACTGACTAGCATATAGTATAAATTCAGGGTGTTCTGAAATTTAAAAGATAAGGATTGTAATCTATTCCAACAGATTACCCTTCTAAACATATTAAAAGTTGGCATTTGCAGTAGATATTTGATCCTTGAAAATTAAGTTCTGTTGTATAATTGCTCAAGAAAAAAACAACAAAAAAACACCAAAAACAAAACAAAACCCACCCCCTCAAAAGAACCTAGCTTTCTTTTAGCAAAACTACACTACAGGCAGGCAGAATTTTACCAGTTTCCTACCTTTTTTCACCCTTAATGAAAAGGTCTCATTTTTCTTTTTAATACAAACTGCAGGACAAATTATTTTTCAAATAATTATTATCAGCATAATTTGTTAAAATTAAAGCAGTCTATGGAGCAGATACTCCCTAATGCATATGGCTATAATAGATGATGTAACAACTTCATAATAAGGAAAACTATTTCAATCAAGAGATACAAATATCCTGTCAGTTTTCAGCAAAAATTTTGAAAGCAGGTAGCATATAGGCTTCTCACTTCTCAGAAGCAGATTTAATCTTTTTCAATTGAGTTGGCCTTTTTGCGTTGTTCATTCCCTCCTTGGCCCTAGCTGAAAAAAGTGTATTGATTTTTACCTGACCTTATGGCTCCTGCTATGCTATCAACACGGCATGACAGAAGCGGTGCAGGTCAAACATCCAAGCATTATTATAGCTTGATAACGCTACCTAATCAACAGTGACTACTGTTCTCCCTAGCACTTTTTCCTATTTTATGTAATTCTTGTGGCATGAATTACAGGTAATAACATAATGAAGAAAAGTACTATTCTGCACAAGGCAATGCAGAGGAAAATCTTTCAGTCTTTCAGGGTTAGGGATGGGCTGACACTAGTCGTTCAACTAGGTGGAAAGAAATCCCCAAATAATTCGTGTTGCAATACAGGAAACTGTCTAAAGCAGCCTTTTCGGTATACCGATTCTGAATTGCTTTTAATATGGCAAGCCTGGTCTGATCTTGTGATCACTTTTCATGATTCAGTGATGAGAGGCAGAAACCAGCAATGCTGATTACTGCATTGTTCCTAGACTAACAGACTTTGACTGTATTTACTTAACTGGTAGATAAGTGATATGATTGACTTGGTGGAGGTACGCATTTTTTCATACATTGCTCCATATGCATTTTCCTGCATATGGTAGAGAAAGTATTCTGCCTTGGGTCTGTTCATAGTTAGAGACAATGTCAAGTTGCTGCCTCTTATTTTAGACAGAGCAACTGTCATGTTTTAGGGCTGGGCCGGCCACTAAATCCTGGACAGACACTCTCTGTTAACCCCTCTCCCCTCCCCAGAAGGGAAGAAAAAAAAAGAGAATAAGGGAGAAAGACTTTACAGCTTGGAAAATAAAACTAACAGGTTTAATAAAACAATACTACTAATACTACAGGATAATGTAAATAGGAAAATAATATATACAGATATGTACAAATATATATACAAAACCAATATAAAATCCTTCCCCCACCCTCTCCTAATGACGAATATGTCACCAGAGGCTCTGCAGAGCAGGGCACTGGAAAAGTCCCAGACCAGACCCAGCAGCAGGTGGGAGCAGGATGCAGGAACACACAAATCAGGATCAGAGGCAGACGAATCAGCAGGGTTCTGCTCAGACCTCAGCCATGGCAGGGGTCGAGATGGAAGGAAAGGTCCAAGATGGAAGGGTCTAGACCCTGGTGATCCCTCAGCTTTATACCGAGTATGACGTATGTGGGATGGAATACCTAGTTAGTCAGTTTTGGGTCAGCTCCCCCCTTGTAGACACAGACATGATACCTATGGTGAGACAGTGGCCTTGAAATTATCACACTGTCTGGAAAAACATGTTCCTAGTTTCAGCAAGTTCAGTCACTAAGAAGAGACTGAGCTGAAAAGTAAAATCACTAAATAGAAAATTAGTTCTATTTAGCTCAAACCAGGACATTCCACCCCTTATTCCATACCACTTTTGTCATACTCGGGTCACTACTATGTACACGGAAGCTCATTAAGTTCACTTAATTCATGGTTGTAGGTTTGCATCAATCATCGCAGTCTCTCAGGGCAGAAGAGATGGTAGAACTTTCATTGCCGTTCGTGCCCACAGGTTGCAGGTTCACCTCGAGACGTCAGTGGACACCACTTGATGAAACTAGATGTGGTCATCTTCACTCCATTATCCTGAAAGACGCTCAACGAACACTGTTGGTATTATGCAGCAATTAATATCATACAACTCAAAACTGAGTATTCTCACCCAGAGTTAAGTTCCCTACATACACGATTTCAGGAGCCCATTTTCCACACAGATGAATATAACATGTACCAGTGCTGGTTTTGAGCTGGTTATGCTCATCACCATCAAACAGCTTCTGAACCAAAAGATCAAGGTAGTAAGTGTACTTAAACAGATAGTTATGTCAGTGCAAAATGAGTTTAGGCTTGTCAGCACAGAAAGTTGTAACAGCAAGATCTGCTGACAAGTCACAGCAACAGAAAACTTTTTCATTCAGTTCTACATGCTGTTTTGATGAAAGATAAAGTTATTAAGGTCTAAGAAAAACAGTTCTTCTCTCAGTCCATCTCATTTGTACCCATGAACAAATATAGAAGTAAAAGTGAGAAATGAGAACATGTAGGCTTACTAATATACGCCATGACAGATCAATCTGACAACTTCATTAAAAAATCAAGTTTCATTTATGTTTAGTGAAGAGTCCTCAGGGAATTATGACACAGACCATGCACAAAGTTTAAAAAAATTATAAAGCAAGTAAAACAATAAGATACACAAGTCACGATACCTATGCTGGATTACAGTCAAATTATATGTAACAACAGATTTAAATTGTTCAAAGATTTGAACTTTTCTGCCATAAAAATTGAAAATCATCAAAACAGAGAAGAACCAGACCGACTGTCACAAAAATAGACCAAGATGTTGTATATGTTGTACGTTTTGCTATGAAGTAGCACTTATAAACAGTGACAGAAGGATCCAAATACAGTTAAAAGCAGTAACCATGAGACATCAAATGGAGTAACAGCTAATAAGAAGTTAAGACTGAAGAAAACAAAACTAAGATCACAAACGTAACAGGCACAATCACTGTAGGTGCTACGTCTTACAGTCATAAGCAGTAAGCAGGCACTAAATGGCATACATGACCATCTGACATTTATAACTCTGGCTCCATCGGTTGTGAAAGTGCACAGGTACTGCCACCCTCAGGAGCAGCCATTAAAAAAATTACATTCTTCCAGCTGTAGACACGGACATGCAGTTGCAGACTCAGTCATTTTAATCACAGCATTGCCACTGATTACTTCTGTGGTCTTGAACAAATTAGCTCTCTGCTACAGGTTCTGCAGTTATAAAGGGTGAAGATAGTATCAGCCAACTCTAGGCAAGTGTTGCTAGATTTAGTATTCAGCAGCAATTTGAAAATGAATAGTGCTGAATAAACATTGCATTTTACTGCAGGGCTGAATGCAAACTAATAACTAGTATTCCAACTGTCACCTTCTAGATCTACTTTTTTTTTTAAACACATGCAAACAAATTCCCTCAAAGCTAATAGGAATAACACATGCTTACTGAAGGGAGAGCAGACTTACGTCTCTTTCTCCAACTAGAAATCTCCATTCAGTAACATTCAGCTTAGTCTATTGCCTGAGTATTAGTATCACAAGATTATTCTTATATTTTCATTGTATCAATATATTGTGATATTTTTACTGTCATATAAAAGAAATTATGCTACTGTAAGGATCAAAACTTGATTTTTGACATGTCCCAAAAAAGGTAAACAGATCTGCTACTCCAAGCCTCCATATCAGACACAGTTTCAAACCCCTTGAACTAATCTTAAGCCATAGGCTAAGTCTTGGTGGAAAACCAAGGTGTTTCTAGTAGTATAGTCCTGACAAATTGCATCTGCATCAGCAACAGCAATTTGAGACAAAGTTTTCCCATTTCTACTGGTACAGAATCTTTGTGCTGCTGACTTTCCAAAGGGGAAGCCCCTCAGCTAAAGAGCCTTGCTCTTAAGTTTGTGCTGGACAAACACTCTGGTGTTAGGTCTTTCTCTCCAGCAAGGCAAAGTATATTATTAGGCTGTACCAGAAACAAACCGCAGGTGCAATGCCACACTTATGACATCTCAATACTGCACCCGTGATGTGGCAGTGACCTTGGTCTTGGTCTCCAAGTGGCCTTGGTCCCCATACAAGCAAGTATAAGCAAGAGCTATATTTGCATTTCATTCTAGTAGTCGCTATAAACATCAAGCACTACCACTTGTAGAAGCAAATACTCCCTAGAAATAGCATGCCCTTATTTTAAGAAAGTACAGTCACTTAGAAGAGACTTAACTGAAAAGTAAAATCACTGAAAAGACAGCACCAAACGTTAGAGGCTAGAGTGATAGTGACAGAGAGGGTTCCTTCGATTTTGGCTATATCCCACATCACTCACATGTTTCTCTTCCAGAACTTACATTGATCCTCAAGGTTTTATCATTCATTTTGTGTCCTCTCCTCACACTTTCATTATCAAACAAGAAATTAAGAATCAAGAGAGATTATGCAAGAGCTAGGTCCATTTCTGCTCATCTGAACCAGGGTTCTGCAATGGACAGCTGCAGCATTATAGCATTAAGGAGTTTCACAGGGTCCGTCAGCTTTATAGACTGGCTTCAGTGGCAGCTGATCAGGTGTTTTGAAAAAAAACCAAACAACAAAACAAAACAAAACAAAATGAAACAATTAGACCCTTAAACCAGATCTGTCATAGATTGACTAAAAAGCTAGAATTATTAGAATGCAATAGTAATGTGTGTGCAAAACCACGTGGCTGCTCTCACATAGCAAAATATGAAATTACATGCTTACCAGAAGAGACAGAGAGGCTCATACATTTGTATACAGAGAGGTTCAAGGCTCAACAGTCCATGCAAGCAACAATACAAAGGAAAAAAAAAAAGTAACTTCCATATACTCATTTCCATTTAGCTAATGTCTTACGTAACCCATATTTTTAGCTCAGGAATTCTCAAGTGTTCATTTCAGACACATTAAAATTTTCCAATGGAAGAACACAACCACAGGTAGCAAATATAAACTCACTGATAGTAGATCTGCTTTCTAAACTACTTTCTGTGGATTCCTCAGAAGGCACCCACAAACCTCAGATTGAGAGCCATCAGTTTACTGCTTCTGACCTTGCAAAGACCTCTGCTCACCTCAAAAATTTATGCCACAAGCTTTATAAAGGTCTTCAAAACCTCCTTTTTTTAAAAAGCCACAACATAAACAGTAAGCTGAAAAACATCCCTGCACATTTACTGGTAAGCAAGTTTTACTTCATCTTTTAACAATGCTAGCAGTTCACTGGATTGTATTACAGTAATTCTTCAAGGACTACACAGCAATTCACAGGAAAAACATTAGTCCAACTTTTCAACCAAAGTCTGTAATAGAAACCCCAACCTTATACTAAGAAAAAGAAATCAGTAAAACTCCCACCTGAACAAATAAACCAAATCCAAAGAACTACTGAATGGATAAAAGGCCTGTATTCATTTGCCAAGTGATGAAATATAATAAAAATGTGAAATTAAGTACTTAAAACTACATAAATAGTCACAATTGTCGTAGACCAGGGTATTTTTCACTTTAAATACCATATGGGTGGATGTGTTTTTCTTTCATTTACTGGTAACAAAAGTCATGCTATATCAGCATCCCGACTGCTAAATAAATCAAAAAGGTTAGTTAAATATGTGTTAAAATGTAAGTGAGAAAAAGGACATTCCTTAACATATTTATTCTTCCTGCAAAGCAGCTGAAAAAAGGGCAACTAGTTTACAGGAAAAAAAGAAACAAGAAGATCTGTATTTATGAAGTCATCAAATCATAAAAAGACAATAGGAAAAATAAAAGCAAACACTTAAATTAGAGGGAGAATTCAGAAAAACAATGAAGAAAAAAATTGTAACTATCTATGTATAAGTCTCCCCTAGTAAAGCATACAAGGACGAATAGAAAGATCATCATACAAATGAAAATACTGAAAATATTAATTCTGCAGCTATCTCACTCAAGGGTAATTTTTAGGTCAAACATAGATGTCAAACTTCCTCGAGGCAGTATTAGATTAAGTGGCAGCATACAGAGGATAAGTCAAGAACTTCAATACACCAAATAATACAGAAATGCCTAAAGCTCACAAAGTCTGTGCACATTTCACAAACAAATTGGGACAAGCTTGGTTGACAATGCTGCGTAGCTGTAGTGACTATGCACTATACTGAGCAACCTGCATATCGGATGTCTCACCTTGCAGATGTCTCTCATACCCCTCTTCTCCTTCCTAGAAAGCTAATTTATGCTAAATAGAAAATGTAGAGGCCTGGGCCATAGAAACTCTGTAACCAATGTAGAGGCCTCGGCCATAGAAACACTGTAACTGCCTCAGTTGGCCAAAGTAGGACAAAGAACAAAGAGGACAGTCAAAATCTGGGTGAGGGTACGTGACGGGAGGCATGCAGTTGTGATATGGAAAGCAACATTTAGCGCTTGGGAAAAGAAACCTGGCCGTGAAGTAAAGAAGATAAAGAAAGCACTGAACACGGCAAAATGGACTGGAGACGGAGAAGTTTTAACCAATCATATATTAGCTTAGCCGGCGTGGACAGCGCGTGCAAGATGTATGCAGCCAATTAGGAGTCAGATAATCATGTATGCAGCCAATTAGGAGTCAGGTAGACGCGTGCATAGAATGCTGGAAATGTATAAGAATCATGCTTTGTATGTAATAAATTGGCTATCAGAGCATCATATTGGTGTGCTGTAGCCCATTCCTCACATGGATCCCAACAAGAAAACTACAAAATTAGAATTTTAGCACTCAGACACTGCATTGGTACAACTGATCTTGCATCACAAAGCCCACGGGGAGATAATGTGTCTTAAGGGGGGGACAAAAAATAAATTGAAAGCCTGATTGCTGGAGAACTCGGAGCTGTATTATTTTCGAACAGATCAAATTCTACAGTGTTTCAGGAAAACATCACTCATTCAGCAATGCAGCACCTTTTTTGCTAAGATCTGGCAGGGCAAGGAAGGAATAAAGCAAGTAACTTCCTAAAGGCGAGCGATTCTACTAGAAGACAAAGAAAGATAAACTATAGGGTTTTCGGTGCATCTGAATTACTTCAGTATTGAACAGCACGTGTAGCTTGAAGGTTTCCTCCTTCTGGCTTCAGACCTACACTATAATTTGACTAAGCCAGTTCTCCAAGGCCTTCTTGATTTTCAGAAGACACAAATTTGCACTCTTAAGTAGCTTCTCAACAAAATCACAAACATTACCCTAGGAATTTGAAGTGTATCAAAATAATAATCCATACAGTGATAACTGAAGTCACAGTCAAGTATTTAATCTTGTAAACTATCAAACGAATATAGCAAGCGATAGAAAAATTGAGGACAACATGACAAGGAAATGCTTTCCCGGTACCCCTGTGTAAGTCAGAGCAATTTGCTTTCCATTTCACACTTCCACCACAGAAACGGAAAATACAGGACATTTCCCTGAGTAAAAATTATCTACCTCAGTGTAGGCCCCTAGAAGTAAACAGCCAGAGCAAGAAACAGCCCTCTGCTTTAATTTAAAAGCATTCATAAATCTCTTCGTGCCTTGAGGACATCACTTACTGCTCCTAAAGCTCAGGCCATCACATCATTAATTCTATCTCACCATCCTCTACAAATATTTCTGGAGCGATAGGAGGGAACTAAGAAGTACACACCCAAAAGCCTTTACCACAGCCAGACTCAGGAAATTCAGTTTTACCTTTAAACAGGCAAATGATAATGCAATGGATAAATATGTAGTCAAACATGGCATGAAAAGTAAATATCCACTTCATTAATCGCAAATTAATTTTAGTGAAAGTAGGCAGCAGAAACATGGGTCAAAGCACTGAACTTAAGATGAGTCACAATTTCTTCGATCTAAATCTTTTTCCACCTTTTCTCCTTTATAATCATTCAGGGAAGGACTCTACCCAATTAGCTAATTTCCCCTTTTTGTGGTCTTTTTCCAGCAGAAGTAATTTAAGATTTCCTTTGTTTGAGGTTCCAGCTTTATGGCCTTGGGATATTAAAGTAAATTCAGACATTTCAGACAAGCCCCTGTAGCCCTGTTCTGTCTGTGTCACAGTAATAATATTTAAATTCCAGTAGAATGAGTTCAGTGCAGTTTCACAAGATGCACTATGTTACACTTCAGTGAAAGGCTGCAGAAGACTGCTTACCTGAAATCCGTGTTCTTCAATACAGTCTCCATGTGCCTTGCCATGCAAGGCTGAAATCACGTCTCCTTTGCAGGCTCCAGAGCAGATACTTTCTTCTCCCGCTTTGTATACATTATCAGGACAAAACCATTCTACTGCTACACTTTAATTCCTCAGTGTAGATTTGTATTTTAAATTCTCCTTCGTCTTCCCCTCCCACCAAAAGTAAAAGGCCTAAGTACAGGTGTAACTGCAGACTACACACCCCAAATAACATCTAACTTCTCTTCAAGTCAGATACTTCACTATAGTTCAGTTAACACCTTTTCCCAATGCCTAATAAAATGTCACAGGCTTTGTATTTACCTGAAATTGCAGGGTCTCAGCACTTCTCTTGGCCTGAGCTAATTTTAGTTGTAGTAATGACAGTCAGTGGAAATTCCCAAGTCTCTTTTAGCTTCTTTCTAAAGTTATTATATATGTAAAGATTTGACAAATTTACATCACTGCTTAACAGTCTGTGTGTTAACTGGGGCCAGCAGAGGCCAACTATCAACTTTGACTAACTGTTCACAGGTGGAAATAGTAAAACTTCACCTGGGAACCAAAATACCAAGTAAGCAGACTGCTACAAAATAGGAAAGTGCTGTAACCATGCTAGTAAAGGAAAATGTCACAGCAGTGACAGTGCCCAAACTATATCAGCAAAAAGTCAGGGAGTACTCACTTCATTTCCAACAAAAAAGCCATGCAGCAATGCCATGAGTTTCTGAGATCTCATCAGATGGCATTGAAAAGTATAGGGGAAAAGAAGCCTGACTGAAAACCTCCCTTCCCATCTCACTATAAATTAAATGAGGTCCAATCAGATTTAACCAAGCTAGCCAGACCAACTACTTCTGGAATCAGGGAGCATCTTCATGACACATTCAAGTAAGCAACTCTCACCCATACCTTATCCACACTTTAAGCACACAGAAGTGGTGACACTTTACTGATAAGTAGGTGACTTTTGAAGTCCTTCCTACATCAGAGAGGTTAGGAAAAATCATGGTCATTTGCAAAGGCTTATACCAATAAGTCTTCAGTAAAAGCACATTTCTGCAGTTTTGTCTTCACATAACAAGTTACATAAAAATACATTAATATAATCACAGGCTGTACTTGTGTTAATGAATAAGCAACTTTATATATTTGCTTGTTGTGTCATATTCCACCTTAAAAAGTACACATTCGAGGCTGAGGTGTAAAGCACTGGTTTCACCATCATACTCAATCTGCATCAGTTTGACGTATGCAGCATTATGCCTACTTAGCACACATAACGAAGACATTTGGGAACCACGACTCATTTGAGAAGCCACTTGCACACCACTTCCAACACCAGTAAAAAGTGTTATATAGGCTCAGAAAGAATGCACGTATTAAGTTCACCCATTTGAGCATTTTAACTTCTACATATATTCCCCTTAACAGTAGTGAACGGTGTTTTAACCCATTTTCCATGTTAAAGTTTTCCACTTCAAGAAAACTCTCATAATTTTCATTAACTACATTAAGCCTTTTAACTACATTTTCCACTAATCTCTGTGTGCTTTCAGATAACCAGTTCTCCTGGTTCTGCTGGGATAGAATTATTTTCCTTGCAGTAGCTAATTTTTTTTTGTTTAGTTCTCACCAGCAGATGTTCACATTTTCCAAGGTTGTTTTTCAGTCTTTTGCCTGCACCTATGGTTATAGTTTCATTTGGGTTTTTTGGGGTTTTTTCCCCCTTTCTTTGCACAAGAGGGTGTGGTGGAAGTGAAAGCCCAGGATTCTCTGGGACAGGTGACCCAGGACAGACAATGTGGGTATGAACCAAGCTGACCAATAAAGATGTATTCTGTCCCATAAACATCACACATTATAAATTGGAGAGTCTGAAGGGGATGACCCTTCTTATCCCTTCCCTTCTCCTTTATGACAGCAACCTCTCTCAGTTCCTGAAGCTTACCTCTCTCCCTCATTGCATTTGTGTTGGCATACAGCCAGTGACTGCTGCACATGAGCCGAGTATAATTTTGACTGCTTTATTATTGCTGTTCCTGTTCTTATTACAATTCATTGGTATTATTATTTCAGTTTAGTTTACTTTAATTATTAAATAGTCTTTATCTCAACAGTTCTTTACCTTTACTCTGCCAATTTTCTCTCCCATCCCACCAGGGAGGGGAGGGAGCAAGAGTGGCTGCATAATGTTTAGCTGCTTGCCAGGTTAAACCATGACACCAGTGTACCCGAGTTATTTTAGTGAATATACATGTCCATATTCTGGGGCTCTACTCACATTAATCTTTCCGCTAACAGGTGAAATAAAAACCAAAATTTTCAGTACAAAAACAAATCAGATGTTTAGGATTCTGTATCTGGTGTAATTTTCAAGTTTTTTGTTTCACATCCTCTAGAATGCTTCAAATCATAGGCCCAGACAGTGTCTATTCCTTCTCCAGTAGTATGATCTGGGATCCAGTAAGGGAAAGGAAAACGACAGGCAATGATTCTGGCATTACATTCAAGTTCTTCTTTTAGCTTCTTCTCCAACTGTGGCATCTGTTGAGCAACAATAAAAAGCTTTCAGAAGCGTGAAAAACAGAAGCATGCTCTTTAGAATCTAATTCAAGTGATCAAGAAAAGTCCAAGATTCGAGGCACTTTTGGAAAAAGATTTAGGAAAAGCATTTGTGATATATGTTTTAGCTTCGATTCACTGACAAAGCACATCTAAAATTAGAAAATGGCTATTGTGCTCTGATTGATGAGATCAAGAAAATCATAACTAAGTTCTAAAAACAATCAAAAACCATAGATAATCCCCTAGATAAAAAAATACAGAAAGTAAGAAAAGACTTTGCATGTTCCAATCAATTATTCTCTTCAGTGGGATTATTCTCTGTAGAGAATGAGAGTTCAGACCCCTGAATTTACACTATCTATGACACCCCAAGTTGCATGAACTACTGTGTGATGCTCCAAGGCCAATGCCTCTCAGTTTCCAGCCTAACCCCAAGACAGATCTTGGGACACTCAAAACATCATATGGTCAACAACCCAAAGCAAACATTCTGCTTTCACCGTATGGTTAAGTACTGGTATGTTAAATACTACTGAAATTAAGCTTTGTTGGCTCCAGCCTGTTAATATACGCGTGTTAAATCCCTGCAGCTGTACTGTATGAAGTAGCATGTAACACTATGAACTCTCTTTGGTGGAAGATATACACCCTAGCTTTCCTCCATTTGCAAAAACTGAGCAGATATTGAAAGCCAAGGGAAGCATCACTACCCTTCCAGAACAGAGCAACACCTTGCCCAGTCAGATATTCTGTCTCCAATAAGTAATTTGGAAATTCTGCTATCGATTAAGTGAGAAACGAATTAACACATCTAGACTTCAAAGGAATTTATTTCCCTCCCCAGATAGTGATTAGGTTCTGGAAAAAAATGAAACTTGGTAGATTTAGCCATTTTTGTCCTTTGGAAAAGTTTGATGTCATGCTTAAGCAGATCAGTGCATATCCATCTGGAATTTCTATTATTCTTACATACTGTATCTATATAAGGGAGTAATTATAACAGCAGGCTCCACAGGTTAGTTCTGTTAGATGTAAAAATCTATTTACTTCGACGTCACAACACTTAGATATTAAAAGGTTAAAAGGACAGCAATTATTTACAAATACAATTCCATTTAAGTCACAAAGGACATAAAATAAGTAAGAAGTTCAAACAAAAAATACAGAACATCATTAGAAAACGAGACTGACTGAAAAAATGTAGTTCAAAAGGTTGCAGATATATTTCACTATCACATACCTGCAGGGTGCACCTTTGATGTAACATCCTATTATAGCTTCATTTAAGCTTACAATGGAATATTTTAAGACAATTACAGTCACAGATCTAATATATCAAAAAGCTACCTCTGAATATTTTTAAACATTCTGTGCACTGATTTAATCCATACAGCAAATGCTTTTAAACGTTTCTGCTACCACAACTTAAATAAACTAGAAAAAACAAGCGCACTTTGGTATCTCAAATTTAACTAAGACACCAGGAAAAGGACTACGTTGTTACAGAAATTACAAATATAGCCTAATGTTTAATGAGTAAATACGAAAATTAGTGACAATTCATGTCTATATTAGCTCCAATTAGGTAACTTCATTAATAGTTCACCCAAAAAGAATTCTATCCTTGAATGAAGCAGTCAAACTAGTTTTTAAGGTGTATCTCCCAGTAACATTAGGTATTACAATCATACTGTATTTTATATCGAGCCAGGGCTGGGGTTTTTTGGTATGTCTACACAGATAGAGAGTTTAGTAAGTCTTTTGTACCGTATATAATCAGTTAATATACACAGAAGCTGTGAACATGAACACCTCGTAAGAATTCCATCATCCCACCCTGAACAAGTGAAAGTCTCTCTGCAATGACTCATCAGCAAACAGCTTCCTCTAGATGCTTGCAAGAACAGACAGGGCTTAGTCTTCCCTGAAGATCAATAAATCCAAGTTCTGTAAGCTAATCTTGGACATGAAATAAAAGCAGTGTGGCAGCATCAAATTAGACCAGTATTGTTTAAAAAAAAAGCTACAGAGATGTATTGCCTTCAGTAAAAAGGAGAAAATGCATTAAAGTTTCTAGAAAATCAGTTTAGTCATTCAGGAGGCTAAGCATTCACAACTTCCGAAGTAAATTTATAAGGGGATCATGAGCAAACTAATGGTCAGGAAGCACAGTAGTTCCTATGTTTGGACCTGTTATATTTATGATAGTACTTTTATTGAAATAATTTAGCCTAGTATTTACTGAATTGCTGAAGTTATTCTGAGCTCTGCAGCTACTCTTTCTGTAATAGCTGTTACTAATTTATCCCACTTTATATTATTACATTTAAAGTTAATACAGTATTTCTGCTAAGTTTACTCACATTTTCCCAGGCTATGTGTTTACTTCTAGTTTACTGAAACACCTTTTTTTCACCTGCGCTTTCCTCCTCAATGTAATTGCAGAACTTCTGACTGCAAATTCAAGTATTTATACTGCCCTCTCCTGGAACTTAAGCCAGAGAGCACATAACATCCAAACCTGGCAACATCTGTAGCACAAGTACCATCATAGCTCTCACTAAAATACCACCCACAAAAGTAGGGGGGGGGGGGGGGGAAAAAAAGCATTTTCTATT
>NW_010193008.1:38174-42927 GCF_000695765.1 Mesitornis unicolor
GGGGGGAGAAAAAAGGCATTTTCACTTCAGTTTCCAACATGAGTTACAATTTGAATCTGAAGTAGGTATTTAATTCCAATACTTTTAAAGAAAAAACAGAGAATAGAGAAGCTTTATTATGCTGCTTGCTGCATCTTCCTGTTACTACTACAGAAAAAATTATCTATGTATGTTGTATAGCATAGCATCCCATAAAGCTCCTCACTCATTTCATCCCACATCTGCCTTATCAGAGGAAGAAGCAATACAGAAGCAATTATAGGATATTTCCATTGTCACTAAAGCAATCACTATGCAACTCAATTTCCACAGCAGTTTTGAAGAACGCATTTTCCCCAGGGACACGATGAACATGGGCCACGAAGCCTTCCTACAAGGCAGAGAATTTGTGCCCTTGTACTCTAGCAATTATACCTGAATTATTTGTCTCCCTTCTTAAACCCTCACAGTCTAACAGAGGCGAGGGATTATTTTAATATATCAGTGGCCTATTTGAAGTGATACGGATTTTGGAGAAGAACATAGGCAAAGTTCAGTGCCATCCTCTAACAAGGTTCCCAAGTATCAGCTGTAGCCAATTTCCTACTCCATCCTCTCCCTGCAAACTCCTCTTTTTTAGAATGAAAAAAAAAAAATTTTTGAGAACCAATCTATCACCTTCCCCCCAAGCAACTTGAGCACAGCAGTTTTTCATTTTGGTTCTGAACTAATGGACAGAAAATACTTCACAAATAAACATGTATATTTTTAGAGCTCCACACTGCATACTGTCACAGGTTTTACCACAGACAGAAATAAGCAACAATGAAATACTAAAAATATTCGTTCTAAACACCTTTGCCATTCTGCAGGTTGGTTCATTTTGCAAATGAGTGTACTTACACTGAATGCCTTGATATTAACATAATAAAGCAATGCTACAAAATGCTTACAAAGCAGTAAACTTACCATTTGAGGTACCCCAAAAACAACAACATTTGTATAGCTGGAAAAAGAAACCTAAAAGAAAATTTGCAAAGTCTTAATTAAAGTGACACTTATATTTGGGTAAGTTCTCACTATTCTTTTTCTCTAATCCCTGTAGCTGCACTCCTTTCAATACAAATTTATACCAAAACTAAGAAAGGAGATCCCATACCAACTTTGCATCACACGTTTCCACATAAATGCAGCTTTATATTACTGAACGGCAAAAACTTCTACTGCTTGACCAAGACTATGGTACAAACTCCAGCAGCACAAAAAATATCCATTTAGAAAATACCCACATGATTTTACTCATGGCTAAGTTTTTGCACAACTCCTACATATGTTAAAATGAGGTATGTTATAAGCTAGCCCCAAATCTTGTTAAACTTTAGTTAGCTATAAAAACTTCCCAGGCATTCCAACACTTGGGTTCTTCCAGTCAGTGCCCTGAAGTTTTCCTATGCTTGTCTCCGAACAAAGATAAAACCAGTACATTCATACTTTTCTCCCAAATTCCTAGTATCCACTTTACCCATTACAAAAATAAATCTCAGTTGCATGTAAGTTACCTTAAAGCAACATTCAAAACCAGGTAACACATTGCACAGGTAGAAAAGATCACCTATCTCATGAAATGTCATATGAGATTGCGATCTTGCACATTAGGTGAATAGGAGTCCTGTTACTGACTCCAGAGAATCGGCTCTCAGCAAAGCCTGACCTTACAGCACCCCGCATCATTCAACAGGCACAAGGATGACACAGTGTGCTCCAGGAGCCTGTACTGAAAAAGGACAGTACTTCACCCAAGCACAAAACCACCACAGCAGTGTACTGTGCTGTCAGTCTGGTTTCTGTGGGCTCAAGTACTTTTCTCAAAGCCCAATAAAGCACCTTGTGGCCAGTCAGCATTGTGGTTCTTTCACAAAATATCTTCAAAATATGGAAAACAACTCTCAAACATCCCAGATTCATTCTTCCATACTTCACCACCTACCTTCCATAAGTCTGAAATATAAAATTTGGTGTTCTGATGTACCCCATCTCTCCAGGCACGGTATCTGGAGTACCAAACTAGCCAGGGATTTAATTCATAACCAACAGCTTTGAATCCCCTTTTTGCAGCTGCTATCACCTACAAGAAAGAAAATAAATCTTCACTTAGAAACAGAGAAAGCATATTTGTCTAAACAGGAGCACATAGTTTTCATTACACTATAAATCAAAGGAATGCACTTTTGTAAATCACTTAGGTTTTAATCCCCAAGAGATTAGCAGTATAGTGAACAAAGACTCAAACTACACTCTACTATTATGACTAGTCCCATTGAAATGAGTAGATACATTCAGACTAACAAAGCGAGCCACTTAAACATTCACAGGGCAAAGCTGTAAGCTTGTAGTACGTCTGTGATTTACATAAAAGTTTAATTTAACATACTTATGACACTACATTGGAACTAAAGAATACCAAAATGGACCACAGAGAGAACAGCAGAAATGCTCAAAATTAGAGCACTTAACTTATTTGAAAAGCAGTGATTGGTAGGCACTTGAGAAACCCCTGAATCAGAGCCAAATTGACCTACCAATAGAAAGAGTACGTAAGTAAACCATTGACCTACCTTTAAAAAAAAGCTGTTGGTCAAAAATTTAAATGTAGGTTAAAAATTTGACCAAAAAAACCCCACAAATAAATCTCACAGTATAGCTTTCAACCAATGCTAGGCTTCATACATCATTGTAAAAGGCAAAAGGTAATTCAGATAATAAATAGATTTTCAAAGACACTGCTCTAAATTAGACCCTAAGATTTAGAATTGTTAAACTGTATAGCAAGTGTCTTCAACAAAGATCAAAGTCTACTGATTTTTTTTTGGGGGGGGGGGGAGGGGGGAATACAAAAAGGCACCAGATTCTAGAATTAATTTTTAAGCCATCATTTAAAAGGTTACTGCAAAGTTTAGATCGGGAAAAGCCTGATGAACTATGAATTACAGAACAGGCAAGGTGAAATCAAGAAGTAGTACACATTTCTTAATAGGCCTTCTTGAACAGCATTATCTGGACAGTATGTTCCACACTATTACAGTAATTCATCTTCCATCATGCACCCAGCATTTGCAAATACACTACAAGACTCTGACATTTTTAACATGCTTGGAAAAAAAAAATGGTCATATTCATCCATTGATTACACCCAAGCAAGTCCTAATATTTACATCATCTGAACAGAAGCTCAACTTTTTTCAGGACAGATGCATTAAGGCAACACCAAGCATTCAGTTTTAGGCACCTTGCTCTCCAAGTAGTCTTCAGTCCCTCTCTCTACATATATATATATAAAAGTATGTCATACATATAAATAAAATAACAATTAAACATACAGTACCTAGTCAAATTAGGTGCCTCATATGAGGGTCGACACCCAGAATGCTGAGCAGAGAGGGCACCACAAACTGCAGCTCTCTCATACCTACATGCTTTTCTCCATTTCCTACTCGGGCACAATTCCTTCTAAGCCACCATCACAGAGTTGGATTTCCAAATCAAATTTTTTAGTGTGGACAAACAGTTGACTCATTCACGTGAAATACGGACAAAGACAGCATTCAAGAACGTACTTGTTCCCATCAAAGACCCACTTAGCATGCCATCCTGTTGCTAAAGCTGACTTAAAGCAGATGGTTAGGAAATGGTACACAAAGCATCACGACGACAAAAGAACCCCAGACTATTCTCCACTATACCCTCACCGCCACATTTCACAAATTTAGAGTTTAGATAATGTCCTGGAGGTGCAGTATAACTTTGGCTTTGGGGATTCTCACCATTTCTCTTTGTAACTATTCTAGTTTCACCATACTGAAGTGGGCCAGCACTGCACAAAGTTGTGAAGACTACAGTTCTAACAGTACTAGATTTTTACTTTTGCTATTCATTCACTCATTTCTCTTTCTCTTTTATTCTTCTATCACCTTTACACAATAAACACAGAGCTGCAGCTCCAAAAGCACAGTGTTATTTAATTTCACAGCCTCACATGTTGCAGCTATAAACCTATGTGGAATCACAGCTCTTTGGGAATCACACCACCAAAACTTTGATCACATCTTCTCATGTGAATGCAGCACAGTCCCCTGCAGTCAACAGGATGAGGTTATCATTTTGTACACTACCCTGTCAAGTTGAAGCTAAGACTGGAGCAAAAATACTGATTACTCACATAAACTGAATATAAACGTTTTTCAGCTTTGCATAAGGCTTGAACAAAAAAACCTGGATGTCAAAGACAAGACATTCATAAATATGAGAAAACGGCAGCAGCTAGAGCATTCAGCACTTTTTTGAGAGGTGACATAAAAGGCAGGCAATGTCTATAACTTACAATGCGGCCATCCCCACTACCAATGTCAACTAGGGAGCCGCTTCTGTTTTCTAGCATTTTCAGCACATTCTGGATCTGAGTGGCAGTTGCAGGAACAAAGGGCAGGCACACTTTCCTCAGAGCTGGGATTACGAAGGGGGTAACCACAGCATATAGGGCCACCAAGGTCCCACCAACACCAGCAGTCACCAACAGCCCCCAGTTCCTTCTTCTGGAGTCAGCCTTGCAATTCACTTGTGGGCCTGCTGCCTTGGACATCACAGCTAGAGACAGACATCAAAAAGTATTTTCTCTTTATTATATGCTCACTTAAGACAAAGCAGTGTGGTCTGTAAGACAGGGAGCAGCCCGCAGCTCCTCCCTGCCAGCCGGGCTGCAGCGCTCCCGGAACAGCTC
>NW_010193009.1:0-38036 GCF_000695765.1 Mesitornis unicolor
CACCACTTGTCACAGTCTTCCATCTGGACATCAAGCCGTCGACCCCTGCTCTCTGGATGCGACCACCCAGCCAGTTCCTTATCCACTGAACAGCCCACCCATCAAATCCATACCTCTCCAGCTTAGAAGGATGTTGTGGGGGACTGCGTGAAAGGCCGTGCAGAAATCCAGACTGATGACATCCATAGCTCTCCCCTTGCCTACTGATGTAGTTACCCCACTGTAGAAAGCCACTAGGTTGGTCAGGCAGGACTTGCCCCCAGTAAAGCCGTGCTGGCTGTCTCGAATCACCTCCCTGTCCTCCATGTGTGCCTCTGCATAACTCCTAGGTTTTCCATGTCTTACTTCCCACTTATTTTATTCCAATGTATTAAAACGTTTGGCTAAGGCCAAAGTAAATTAAATTTGAGGGATAATTTCCCATGATTCTTTACAAATGAGCAGTGTTTCAACTTGGAAGAAACTGCTGTGTTCCTAAGTTAGTGAAGTATTTGCACTTAAAATTATCAGTCTCCAGAACTGTTAAGAAGCTATCAGACAAATTAAAGAGAATTAAGATTAATTCTGAGGAATTATTTTCCCTTTAAGTATTAGTGGAAGAAAAAATGTGGGAGAGAAGGCATGTGGCTGTGAAAGAGAACATTTGTAAACATTAGCATACAAGCTCTGTTTTGAAAATAAAAATATGGAGTTCCTGTAAACATCACAGCAGTGGTAGGGGAAAAGAATTTTTGGTGTTTATTTGCTGTATTACTTTGCCAAGAGCACTGAAACCGTTGCTGTTTGTGCACCAGTTGTATTGGAGAACGCTTTGCTTTGTTCCAGGTCCCTTTTGTTTCTGATGAGACCTGGTCGTGGCGGGTGTGTGTTGGTCCAGAGGACTCCTAACCCTCCCAGGAACTGGACTGACTTTGCTCTGATTCTGGAGCTTCAAGGAAGCTCAATAGTCTTGACACCATGAGCTACCAATCAGTTTGGTGCTGCGGCATCTCATGAACTAAACTTATTTTGCGTTTGCAGGTGACCTGTTATGCATTAGGCTGTCCTGCGTAACAAGTGGGTTTCACTGCAAGTCCTAGTCAGATCATATAAATAGTGTCCATAGGCAAGCAGAAGTGATGTGAATTTTCAAACTGTAAACTCCCTTTTGATTCTAATGTAAAGAGCAGCTCAGGAGTTAAAAAGGGGAAAGGACAAAATAGCAGTATCTGTAATTGGTCAAAACTGGCTATTCTGTTCTCTTAAACTGATCATCCATAAGGGTTGTTTTCATGTTAGGGCATAAGAAAAACTTAATGGCTGTGAGATGGAGCCATTTTCATAAATATTGCCATTTTATTTCCCAGACTTCCTGTTGCTTCTGAAGAATCAGTGAACTGTGACATGAGAACAGTTGTTTGGATCTTCAGAAAGCCCCACAAAGTTATTAGCTTCCTTCTTCTTAACTGGAACATATTCATAGTGTAGTACATTGTCATTTTTAATGGGCTTCACAAAGAGAAGCTGTGGCTCTTGAACAAGGAACAGCCACATAGTAAAAACCATGCGAGTTAAGAGAAGGAGGATGTCCTAAGTGTTGGCATGTCAAAATCAGGCACAGACAAAGTTTAGGACTGAGCCGCTTCCTTTGACTAAATCAACAAACCATTTGGTGGACTTGCTGACAACTCACCAGTTCCAGGGGGGCTGAGGGAATCCTCAGGGCTTGTCACACGGATACACAAGCAGGGATTTTGAATTGTTTGTTTGGCCTCCAACGTCACAGCGTGGTGGCTGTGCGCTCGTGGTGATGCCCTGAGTGAAAGGCAGCTGTGCCATGATGGCCTCCCCTGCTGGGTGGTACCTGTAGCAAAGCGTAACACTATGGTAGGCCTTTGTTTCTCTCTGAGGTTATTGAGAACTCTCCTGCTACTGTGTCATAATACTGAAGTCAGAGAGGACGCTTAACTGTTTGCTGGGTCCGGCCCTCTGTGCATACACACTGCCTGATTTCAGAGAATAAGTGCATGTGCTCTTTTCTCAGTTTGGTTTTTGTATGTGTAATCAGTTCCTAATAATGTTTTTCCAGTTAGAGGAGACCTCAATATTTAAAAAAATCTAAATAGCCACCACAGAAAAAATACTAAAAACCAAAACCAAACAAAAAACCCAACTTATATTACATTTTATAGACCTTTTGATTTAAAAGTGAATTTAAAAGTATTTGACAAAGGAGGTAACTGCCTTTGCCTGGCAACTGAGGGACATCAGGTGCCTGGCTTTGCTGAGTTTCTGCATCAATCTCTGTCCAGTTTGTAGCTAGAAGTACAGGGGAGACATGGAGGTTGCTCTGAGACCATGGCCTCTTCCACCATGCTCCTAACAGCAACTTGTGCTGTCTCGCTGTTACACGTTTAGCTGTACTGACAGTAGCAAGCAAAGCTGAATAACAAATTTTCACTGTAGGCAGGAATTGGTGGTGTCTGCTTTGTCTGAAAGTGTTTCAGGCATGAAATTTGTATCATGTTGCATTTGATGCTGATGGGAACTTCATGCAAAGACTGAGTCGTACTTGATTTCAGGGAAGCAGAAGCTGCTAGGAACATAGATTCCTGTTCGGCTTCTCATGTTCATGTTAACTACAACATGGAGCAAATATAAGGCCTTTCTTCAACTTGCAAACTTAATACAGCAACTGTCTGATAAAGTATGAAATATAGTCTGTAGGTACCACCTGCTCATGCTGGGAGGCGCAAGTGTTGCCCAATAATCAGGGCAGATGCTTATCCAGGATAGGATGGAGCGCTGGCTCTGGCAGCGTTGTTGCTAATGGTTTCTGCTGTCATGCGTCAAGTTGGTTTCTGCAGTGGAATGGGTACACTTCTGTTTCTGAACCTTGTCTGTTCAGTGTTTGTACTGCATCTGAAAGAAGGACTTTTAACTCCACATCTATAGAATGGGAACAGTAGTTCCTATGGTATCCTAAGGATTACATTAGTTCCTAATGTATCCTAAGGCTGGATACATTAATGAAATGTCATTTCGTAGTGGAAAGCACTCAGTATCATGCTGAGTACAACTCAGTATGTAGTCTGGCCAGTATGGGAAAATGGGGGATTTTTTCCCCTCTGTATTGGACAGTTAGCCAAGCTGACAAAACGCAGGCAGAAAAGGGGAGCAATGTAAAGAAGGTCTCACAAAATAGTATGTTTAGACATCACAGTTTGTGATGTTCAGTAAGCCTATGGGAATGTTATTTCTGGGCAGAATTGCATAGTACTGTATAGCAGAAGAGATCAGAGCGTTGTTATGACTTCTTTCTTTTTACTTTTTGGAAGTACATAGGGGGCCTGTATTTTTGTCTAACAAACCTCAGGTTTTGTGGCTATGCGCAGTCTAACAGGTTCTGGATGTGCCAGATCTACTGCACATGGAATTTGCAGACAAGCACCTTAAATTAAACAAATCCAGCATGTTCTGCATTATTTCATTTACTGCCTAAGTTCTGGACATCAGACAGTCTGGTTATAGTGGGTCGTATAGAAACAATAAAACCTTTTTTTCTTTCTAGCTTTCGGGAGAGCCTCTGTGTTTTGAGGAGCCTAGATATTGATAACTTGAGTACCAGCCACATACCGTAGGTATTGTTTTGTTGTTGCTTATCAAATAATGCTGTGCAATCGGGCAGCTGGTGTGGTTCACGTGGACCGCCTGTTGAAATCCCTGGCTTGGAGGATCCTGCTGTTGCCCGCTCTGATCCCCGGTGCCGTTGCTCCCTTGTCTGGGAGCTCTGCTCCCTGATGTGCTGCTGCTGTTGGCACTGTGAGCTGGGTGCTCCGAGGCGGTTCCTGTCTCTGCCCGCGCCTGGGCATGGACACCCTCCACTGCTGTCACACCTTTCTTGCTCTCCTGCGTTGGGAAAGGTGGATTGAGAGGGGACATGCTAACCCTCAGCTTCCTATACTCCCCAAATACACAGTGCTCTAAGTGTATCAGCCTTGCTGCAGGGAGTTACGAAGTCTCCAGAAAAGAGATAACAAAACACAGTGGTGGAAAGGCGGGTGTTCCTTTTTTTCTGGAATTAAATTACTTAAAGACAGGACAAGATAAAAATCAAATGGAAATATGTTATGAGATGACTTTGTTTCTATTTCACACCTGCTTTATATAGAAAAGTTTGCAATTTGTTTTTTTGATTTCTTTTGCCCCAAATCAGACTGATATGAGGAATTAAAGTACATCTTCTTTTTCTTAACACTTTTCTTCTGTTGCAGAAAGTTACTGTAAATGAGGCTGTTGTCTAGAAATAATATCATTGATCTTGCGTTCCCTGAAGCAGTTAAATTTTCTTCTGGAGTGCAGTCCCAATATCTTGGCATTTTATGTGCTTTACTATACACTTTTCATGAAAGTAATATGATTACTTTGAGCTCTTCCTTTACCTGGGGAGCTTTAATCCATTTTAAAGTAACATTGCCCCAAGAAGTTAACAGCAGATAAGTTTTAGGCTTATGGAGCAATTTCCACTGCGATTAAAAACTCACATGAGCCATTGGTAGCAGAGATCATTAATTTTGCCTGTGTGAGAGAGGAGGTCATGCAGGCTACCACTACAGCAACCTGGCCCTGGACTTCTCCATGACTTGTGTTGGGTCTCAGCTGAAGAGTGCCTGAGATACGTCAGATCAGGGGAGCATCGTTTGTGATCTGTGTATTTGTGCATTCCCTGGTTGAAATACATTTACTCTGTGCTGGTGTAGAGAAACAAAAGCCTCGGTTGCTCTGTGTATGGAGAATGAGATGGGAGTGCTGGAGGGAGATGTTTGACAGGAATCTGGGGGAGAGAATTGCTAGGAAATTGTCTTTTGCCGTGCATCAGAAGCCCTAACTTCTCTTGACAGAATACAGGCAGAAACGGAGGTAATTTTCAGACTTCTCCACCTCTTCTAACTGGTCATGCTCTTGGGTGGACAGCATTTTTATTGTGTAATCTCGGTCTTTGTGCTTCTAGTACAATTTTTTGCTTGCTTTCTTTATTGATAACTGAAGATTGAAATACTAAGATCATGTACAGATACTGGGCAAGAGGAGCAATTCTTCAAGGCAGGCAAAGATGCGAGGTTGTGATGCTTGATCGTTTTGGTGTCATTTCTGCCCCTGTTTTACTGCAGGGGCTATCTTCTCTTGGGTGCACTGGGAGGTCCTGGGTGGCAGAAACTGTGGTGAAGCAAATGGTTCTTGTGCCACATGGATGTATTTGCATCCTGGAGGAAGGGGAAAAATGGAAATACCGAACACCCATGTACTCTACCACAGAGAGCTAGAAGGAGTTCTGTGTGCATATTTAAGTTTCTCAAAGAGAAAAGGGAAAATAAACCTCAGCTAAACAAATCATTTGGGCCACTAGTACACATATCCTGTTGGAAATATATATAGGCTGTATTTGCACTGAAGTAATTAATGTCTTGAGTTGTGCACGCCAGGAAGGTTTGAGAGTAAACCTGCGTAGACTTGGTTCAGCCTGTATAGGTTCAATTACACTACATTGGTTTCCCTTTCACTAATACAAATGTGCTTCAATGTGTAAATTCTTCCTCCTGTCAAAGATTTTATGTAAATGTAGAGAAAATAAATTGAAATTTGATTTAGTTTTGCCAGTCATCTTTTGCTGAGTTGTCAAAAGCATGAATAAAATGTGTGCTGTTAGAGGAAACGCGACTAATTCTTTTTGTGGGGAGAAGAAACCAGCAGACCTTAAACTGTGTCAGCTTTCTTTGCTTTAACTGTATATTATTCCCTTGGGCCCTGCTGGTTTCACCGTTGGTGTTTAGTTTTGTGGTTTCTGTGTTACTGCTGCTGACCTGGCAGTGCTGTGAGAAGGAATGGACTGATGAACCAAGATGGAAGGAGGAATGTAATGTTTGTGAACACCATCTGCAGGAACTGGCACTTGTAAAGGAAAAGAGGTTCTGCAATGCCAGGAGGCTTTGCTAGAAATGAAAGGAATGAGTGCTTTGTTTAGAAGGTATGATATGGTTTTCTGCTTTTTTAAAAAATGCAAATGGAAAGAAAGAATTGCTGAACTGTCAGAGCCTAAATGTTTCGGCATGTCCTTTCCTTCAGGAAGGGTTGTTCTTCCCTCTGGAGGACTGGGCGTGTTTAACAAGCCTCCTAGAAGGACGTCTGACCCAGGATGTGTGAATCGCTCTGCCCTGGTTTACCTTGTTCTTAACCATGAATGCAAGTGTGACTGCAGTGAGGTCGTTCCTTCTATCCCCACAAATCCAGGCTGAGTATTTTTTTCCGATCTCAGATGCAGTGAGTGCCAATGCTGGTATGGTTTGTAGCCTTGTTTTACAGGCTCCAGTTCTCTTAATGCAGGGGATTATAAGAGGGAAGACCTTTGAAACTGAGCAGTGTCCCCTGTGGAGTGAAACGGTTTTGTTGCACTAAAAATCAGTACTTAGAGAATTGAATCTCGATAGCGTGTGTTTTGTTTTTGCTTGCAGAGGAAGGGAGTTGAACACTAGAAAGTTACTTATCCTTCTTATCCCCTTTTGTACTTTATGGTACTGTAACTAGAGAGCAGTAAACAAGAACACATGAAAACTAGTTTCACGTCCTAGTTTTGATTGCCTAAACCAGAGAAGATGTGGAACCAGAAGCAATGTTAGGACAGTTCTCTAACCTTTGTGCTGTAGAGTATGCTGGAATAAGTATGCCTCCCAGTATCCCTAGAGGGGAGCTTTTTTGTGGTATGAAGTACTTGGAGGTGGCTTGGAAAAGATACTAGAAATCTGCTATCCCAGCCTTAAGTCAGTGACATTATCCCAGAATGTGGATACTTTCCTCTTTCCAGAGAGATCTGCTCCCTCTCTCCTCCTTTTGGGTTTTATTTATGTGTGAAGTAGAATCCAGCACAAATGAGAAATTGAGATGTTCATCTGTTGCACTGTAAAACTGAAGGCAATGGGAGAACTTGATAGGCAGAACTGCAAGACCTCTGTCCAAAACATTACTTTGAATTAAGAAAGAAACATTTTCTGCTTGTCCTTGGGAAACAAATCTAAATCAAACATATTAGTTCAGCCTCCAAACTAAAATTTCAACTGTTTGTTTGCGACTATTCTCAATAGAGCTTGTTTTAAGATGACATTAAAATACCAGTGTTCTGTGTTAATTTTTTACTGGTCTCGACACACAGTTTCAATCCAAAACAAACTTAAACCCCAGCCCTTCATTAGTGAGCTTCATTAATGGTGCTGTGCACTTTAATAGGAACTTCCGAGACATTTTACAGGTTTTGGAAACCTCTTGATGAAATGCTACGGCTCATTACTTTAGGGCATAAGCAGTGGTGATGTTTAATCTTTGTTATCTCTCTTTGTGCTTGATCAGCAGTTCTGCACTCCCCCTGGATTTCTTTGGTCTTAGCAAAATTATCTTATCCCCCTCACGTTCTTTCAGCCTGTTGCTTCTATCGTTCAGTTTCTAGGTGAATAAGCTTTTTTTTCAGGCAAAGAAAAGGTGAAGACTCCTTCCTGGACTTTAAATGTGTGTGATCAGTTACGAAAAACTGCAGTGTTCATGGGGATGGTGTGTGAATTACAGGTCCTGTAGTTGGGCTGCAAGTCAGTGGTCTTGACTTTTATGTGTTGGGAGGGGTGGGAGAGGGGGCTGGGGTGGATGATGATTTCTTTAGCGATAGTTTGATTTTTCTAAAACAATATATAAGGGTGGTTAAAAAGTCAGTTAAAAAGCAAAATGTCATTCTGTCTCAACTCTACAAATTGTGTTTTTTCACAACTTGACTTCAATGGCAAGGGGGTCTGTGCTGACAGCCTCAGCCTGTGCAGACCTTAAGTGGTGTATTTAAAACTTGTTGTAAGCAACTGAAGCAAAATTTTGACAAATAGAAGAATCTGTTACTGTAGTAACTTGCAGGTTTGCTGGAAAGAAGAAAAAGGTAGGGAACAAAGCCACAAACCAATGCTCCACTGGATCCATGTCTACAGTGCCTTTTCTTCAACTATGTATAGGTATGGGCATGGGTATTTTTTTTGTCTGATGGAGAAGCTAAAGGAATAGTGAATGGTGACACAGGATGGGATAGACCAAGTGTCTGTGGTATACCTGCTGCGATTTCGTACACACGGCTAGAAACTGGCCCGTGGTGCCCAGGTACCAGTCCTGGGCATTTCTGCTAAGTAATCCTGTTACAGAGGACTGTGACTCTGTAACAGTTTCATCTTGACAAAACAAATAAAGCCTACTGTCTGCTTCTTGTGGATGATAACTAAGTTCTCAAACTTAAAATAATCATCAAGTATTATTACTGTGTAAACTGTTAGAAGCTGATCAGACTCCTTATGAAAACAAGAGCAAATAATTTACATTTCGTTCCCCTCCCCACCCTGCTTTTGATGCAGGTACTCTCCGAAAAGCTCACAGATTGCTGGCACTGACATGGTCGGTGCAGGAAGTGTGATAAGCTTCCTGGATGTGATTTGGGTTTTTTTACCATGTACTAAATACCTGTGTGTGTAAGGTGCCCTTTATATAAAGAGTTTTACATCTTGCATTTGAATTAACAAGATCAGATTCCTGCAAAAGTAAATTATGCCAGGAATGGCTGCACATGGGAACATCTCCATAGTTTCTTCATGAAAATATTTCACTAAATATTTTGGAAATAACTAAGGACACGCTAGCCAAAGCCTCTTCAAAATATGCCCAAATTGGCAGGTGTCTGTCTGTGGGAACAAGCAAGAGGATTGATCGGGATTCTTTGCAGGGTTTGCAAACTTGCTGGATTTTAGAGCCAAGTTCAAGACATCAAAACGATCCATAAATGATTATAATGGAAACTGAGATAAAGGGACAATTACAGCTTGTATTCATATTGTGTGCTCGTGATCCAGAACATGCAGCATGTGCCTGCTGTTGTTCGCCTGATAAGACCTCTGTGATGCCCAAATAAGAAACTGGCTTGAATTTCCCATATGATGCCCTGCTGATTTCTTTCACAGGCCAAAACACAAATGCATCCAAACTTTTAAAAATCTGAACTCTGGCTGTGTTCATTGGATCGGTGCTGGAGAGCTGAGGTAGCACAGGGACTAGAACTCTGTGCATGCCAAGAATTTATGATGACACGATACCCAGCTGCTCTAACACATTGCCTCATTTGCCTGCATTATGGTACCACACGATGTAACCTAGCCCCTTCCAGTTTCCTTATGTTCTACGTGTAGCAGGGGTGCTCGAACAATGTTGGGTACCCTCAGCAGGTGCTCTGGAAAATGCGTGTTTTCTGATTCCTACTATTTTCCTTTTTGTATGTAGAAAGGAAGCAAAGGAAGACTCTTTCAAAGCATTGGTAAGCAGGCTTCATGTAGTTAACTGCTTCAGCTTTGATTCCAATGATATTTGGCTTATATGTGGGAAAAAAAAAATTCTATACTAGGCATTTTGTTGGGCAAAACAGGTGGTATGCTCTGCGCTAAATATTCGGTTTCCTTTAGTGCTCTTCATTGCCTTTGACTTTACAAACTGGACAGATTGGTGCTTTGCTTAGTACAGCAGCTAGTTGGAAAATAGACCACATCTTGTAAGGCTTCTCTTGAAAGTAACTTAGATGGAAAACAACCCGAGTTCTTATTATCTCTTTTAAATAGCATCCTAGTGGAATGCTAAGAACACTGGAAAAACTTGTAGGAGAAAGCATAAATTCTTGGGTTTGGTATGGACTGCCAAGGTTTAGAGAATTTTTTAAAGCAGCTTGTCTTTTATAGACAAAAGTTATCAGCATGGGGAAGACACTTTTATATTTCACAGAGTTCAACAAAATAATACACGTGGTCAGATTCTAAGAGGGGATGCCTCCAAGGCAGAACTGCGATGTGGTGTTGGCATGCACTATGCTTCTGAGCCTCCCAGTGGCCTTCAGTAAGGGTTTGCGAGTAAATCTGCTGCTGCAGCTTCCTTTAATAGCAGATGTACATAAACCCAAAAAGGGTTCGTGGATCCTTCATCCTGAGGGGTGAAGGATCCTTTCCACAATGAAATAAAGCATGTGGGGGTACTGTTACATCCACATCTTCTCTCTGATGACAACAGACTTTACACTGGGGAAAAGCGTTTCTTACTTTCTTCTCTTAGCAGTCAGGGTTTTGGCCTTTTTTTAACGCCAAAACTTGTAGCTATATGGGAAGCAGAACGGCAGAGATGCAAATGTCTTTCTGTTCCATCATTAAGGCCTCTATCTATTCTGCTGAAAAACAGAAAGGCAACCAAAGGAAAAATGAAAATGGGGAAGAAGAGAAGTTGAGAATAGTTTACATGAAGAGGGAAACAGAGGATGATAAGAAAGATCAGAAGAAATGAGGAGCAATATTCAGCTTCCCTTTTCACGCCTGTGACAGTTGTGGAGCTCAGTAATCGTGACTCTGTGGGGATGACATCCGGCAAGGAAGATTAGAAACAGGAACCAAACTCTGTCATAAGACATTGTTGAAAGCTGGCGCTTTCATAAGTACGTGTTCAGATCGCACTCCGTGCTGAGCTTTGCTTATCTCTAAGCCTGCGAATAGTTCTTAGAAATGGATACTTTTTTTGATTATTTTTTTTTTATTACCAGTATACTGCAAAGAAGGAGATAGGAAGTTGAAGTACTTTAAAACTTCTTTGTCATCCATCACTCCATCTGCTTCAGGACTTAGCACACATCCCTGATCCTTCTCTGCTGTGCTGTAGAGCTAAACTTTATGGGATCTACTTGGTCTCTCGTGTTTCTTTGGAGTGAAGAACAGGGGCAACAGTGTGAATTCAGGAATTGCCTTGATACCTGTAATCTCTTAGATTTTGCTAAATTTCAATTGCAAGGCAAACTGTCTGCTATATACCTTGTGGGAAGTTTTTCTATTACAAGTATGGTCTGTGTAATGGCAGGATGCATACAGCTATGGACAGGTACCATTAGCCGAAAAAGGGACCGAATTTTGAGGATTCCTTGTAGGTAAACTGGAGACGACACACTGGTCCATAGTAAATGGAACTGATCTGTTGTACAGACTGCTGCTGAGAGCACATCCTAACTGATGAGTAGGCTTACACTGTTTGCTTTAAAGATCTGTTTTCTTTCTGAGAAAATAGTAAAGCTGCTTATGAGGAAAACATTTTCAAAACCTATTTGGGACAGACATCGGAGTTTTGGGAGTACTCTGAAGTGGGTCTGTTTTGTTTTGTTTTTTTAAATTGTTACTTTCTCTCCTAACATGCACATGACAAAACATTGCAGTCTTAAGTCAGTAAAGAGGAGGAGAGGTTAACTTTTCCCTGAGAAAATTACAACCTTAGTTTTTAATTCCTCCTGGTTTGCAAGCATGTTCTTGACGTGCAGGATGAATTTTATTGAGCCAAACTGACAACTTTCATGGGGATGGAGCAGGGGATCAAAATACCAAATTCACTGAGGGATGTTGACAGTATTTTTATCAATGACTAAGAACAGGAAATCCTAAGTGACTTAAAAACTAAGGTAGGATGAAGAAAATACAGACGGACTGACTGACGGACTGGCAGCCAATGTAGGAAGATTAGGGTATTTGCTGATAATCTGGTAGTTTGCATCAAGAGCAACACAGAGCCTTTTGTATCTTGGGAAGTATGGTATCCTTTGGCAAGCACCGCCATTGGATGAGCGTGTGTACCCAACACAGACACATTCTGTCCCTCAAGGAGGGTTTTAACTGTGAAAAAGAACATCCAGAAATATTCCTTTCCCAGTATTGCCTGGACCAGTGATGAGCTGCTAAATGAAAACATGGCTAAATGCCCCAAGGGTTACAAATTGCTGTCACGGTCACTTAGTTATGGGATCTTAAACCTGGGTGCCTCGTATCGCCGAGATGACAACGATTGGCTTGATGTCTGGGCTTAGCAGCACTGGTCTTTTGATGAAAGAGTGGATTTAGCAGAGGTAAAGGATCCTAGGTATTTGCTGAGACAGCAGTAGAGAAGATCAGAGAGTCCACAGTGTTTTCATTCTTTTAAAATTTTTTTCTTAATAATTGAAAATTTTATTATGTAAAGATTACAGCAAAAGAGCATACAAGAAGATAGACTGGCTTGGCTATAACTATGTAAGTAATGGTGTAGTTCTGAATATCTCCTTGCTTTTCTTTTGTAAATTCATTGATCGGCAGAAAGGAAAGGTGGTGTGACTGTTGTAGGAGTAAGATTTGCACTGAACAGGATCAGTCAGTAGTTGTTACTTTTTGCACTGAGGATGCTAAGCCATAAGGTGGTGCTACCAGGGAAAATTCACCAGAAACACTTATAAGACAATGTTGGATTCTTCCCAGGCTCTCAGGATGCTTGAAGAATGTCTAATGAGTTGGACCGCATGAAACCCTGGCAAGGTAGAAAACAGGTTTGTAGCCTCTAAATCTCAAACATTATCCTAGATAGTATGGGGGTGAGGGAGGCACTTCTGCAGCACCCCCTCCCAGGCACACACACAGCACACTACATGCCAGTCTGTGCAGACACAGAATGGTACCTGGGGCCAGAAAGGGGAAGATGCTGATGCAGTCTTGAGCTTGGCAGGCCGTGGTGGAGTCCTGTGAGTCTTTGCAGCTGCAGTCTGCTAAAATTCATCGCCTGCCTTGACAGCTGCTGCCCTGGTTCAAAAGTGGAGCTGTTAGTACCCCTCAAGGAAGTATTCCTCCTGGCTTGCTGACCATGAACACTGGTACAGAAAGGGCTGCTCATGCAGCCCAGGAGAACAAAGGTTTCTCTTCTCGTCCCCAAGACAGTGATGGTGGCTGTTAAAAAACGTTAGGATGGAGCAGGCTCTGTACAACAGCTCCACAGAGGTGGAGCTTTTCTATGGTTGTGTTCCTAACCTATTTGGTGTGCGCCTCAGTGCAAAGCAGTCATACAACTGCATCTGTACACCTTTTTCTTTTCCTTCTTTGCCATTGTTCTCTTCAGACATTAAGGAAAAGGGAGATTCTGAAAGTTCATCTATTTTATAAAGATTTTCAGTTTTCAAGTGGAAATAGTCTGCAGAGATTTGGACCCTAATCTATATTATAACTTAGTTATATTTTTTAATGGCCATTAATTTGTATTAATTAAATTCAGCAGTTTTAAAGAAACTATGTGTATACCTTTTTGTTATTATCAATTCAAGAAGATGAATTTGCCTGTCAGTTAAGGTCAGAAAGCTTGCTTATGAAAGTTGCCTGATTAATATTAACTGGAACACCTTTCTGTTATTGTAGCTGTCTTTTCTGTAAGCTTGATGTTGAAAGATGTGTCATTTCTGTTTGCGTTGTTTTGTTTTCTCCTCCTCCTCATCTCGTGCCTCTTTTTTCTTCCTCTTAAACCAGCAAACATTGCTTTGCTTTGTTGGTGACTGTGTTTTCCTGTAACATACCCTCCTCAAAGAGCACAGTGCTAGTGGATACCAATGGCATAAAATCAGTCTTAGACGTGTAAACGTCTGCTGCACTCAGTAGATTTCACAATAGTTTATCCTGTTTTAGTGTTTTCCATTTTACACTACTCATGTTTCCCCCAGGAGATATTCTTTTGTCACGTTATTTTGAGCCTCCCTAAGCTGGCTGCTCTATGTAACACTTACATGAAGCTGTTATTTCTTTAGTCCCTGCAATTTGGACTTTTATGTGATGGTTTTCATTCAGCACAGTCATAACTAAGGAGCAAATTATACTGTGAAAGCACCAGGGCATTTCAGGACAATTGAGATGCAGAAACTTTTGCCCTCTCAAATCGCTGGGGGCTTTCGCACGTACTCTCTGACAAGGAAGGTGTTTCAAAGGAGCCTCATCGTGAAGAGGAGAAACCTGCGCCGTCTCTCTTGTAGTTAAAACATGGCTCGCTGCTCTCCTGAACTTGAAAAATTTACAACTTTTAGGATTTGAAACTAGGTTAGCCTCTGAATTGTGCAGATAATGCTTTCTTGTATAATGAAATAGTTTAAAATAATATTTCAGTGTTTGCTTGTTTTTAAGGTTGAGCTCAGTGTAATTTGGTTCACGCATTCTTAATTGCTGTTATTTTAACCATCTGTGTTACTTGTGAAAGATCTCTCAAGAAAATAGCCAGCTAGCCAGCATTTCTAAAATTAGCCTATCTAATTACACCGGCACTTTATTTCTGATAATAGTTTATCTATTGAGGATCAAAAGAAGCAAAAATGGACCTTTTTGCAGTGAAGTGTGTATCAATATCTCTAAGGACGTCTGTGAAAACATGCCTCGTTTTCTTCTGCTGTCATTTTAAAGTAAATGGAAAAAAAGTCAGTAAATGAGTTGTTAGAAAGCAAGCAGCTTACAAAAATATCAGTAGGGGTAAGAGAGTTCAAGCAGCAAAGGAGGGAGTCCACTTGCACGGGGGAGGAGAGGGCAATCCGTGGGTTTGTGGTCACCCAGGCTCTTGCAGAGCACTTCTGCTGCGTGCTGTGGGCTCCACCACTTTTCCTTCTGTTTTGGAGTTGAACATAACTGATCCTACTTCACATAAGCAGTGTTATTCCTACACTATGCAAGGGTATGGTTGGTTCTTTCTTTAGGAACCAGTCGTCCTGAATGCTTGCGGCGTGATCCACAGTCGCTTTATACAACACGCAGATTTTGCTTAACCCGTCCTTCAACTTTTAAATTTGCTTGACTGTTAAAATTTTTGGAGAATACAAAATGGCAACGTGTGCTGCCCACAAGCTAGGAGGTGTTGCTGCTGGTTCAGGCTGTGCCATGCTCTGTAGCAGAGCAGCTGCAAAAATAAATAAATTAATAAAAAAAAATCTGTCCTAGCTGGAGTTTGCTTTGCTTTACAACCCAAACAGCGCAGCTGCATCGGTGAGGCACTGGACCCAAGTGGTTTAGCTCTGGGGAGTTGCAGGGCTTTTTAGTCAGGAAATAAAATCACAGCTAACGTGGCAGAGCTGGTTTTTCAGTAGCTCCATGAGTAGAACTGGTGAAGGATGAGTGTTTCTGCTACATGCACTTGGAAGAGCTAATACTGAGAGGATTATAAACGTGCTTGTGCATTTCCGAGGACACCTGCAAGCGAAGACAGTCCTTCACAAAGACAATAAAACAAAAAGGTTTATTTATTACTTTTTTCCTATATTAGTATTCTAGAGTGTGCATGAACATCCAGGTATGTTTGTTTGATTTAGATTTACTTTCTTATTCAAGTACTTGTAGCAGGATAAATTTCAGATTCTGTATATATTGCAAAACTTGCCATCTTAAGCAATATTGAAGTATGTGCTGTTATTAGAAATGAAAGTTATGAAATAGTGAAAACATAAATTTAGTACACCTTCAAAGGTCATGAAGGAATGAAAGAACAACCCTGCTGTTGTCTGCGACCATTGTCATACCGATTTTTGCTGAAGATGGTGTAACTTGCTATATTGTTACGGAAAACTTTTATTGTTTTACAATCTGGTTTTAATTTCTATGCATTCCTGTCTCCATTGTGCAAGAAGAAAATTGGAATATTAGACCTCTTCTGTAAAATCAGCTAGATAAGAAAGTTCTTAATACAGTTTATATCTGCTCTTTTTACTTGAACTTCTTGACTTTACTGGAATTACTGTGCAGTTTCAATGTTGTAGTGCAATTGAGGATTAAAAGCACAACATAGGATGTAAGAGTGAGTACCCCCGGTTGGGACCTCTGTTCTTCCATCTGGTGAGGGCTGGGTTCGTTAATAGGAACATAGGGAGCTGTCACAACAGCCTTGACAATGCAGTCAGCAGTGCAGCAGCACCAGCCAAGTGTGTACAACACAGAGTGTTTTTCAGCTGGAAGCATCCTGGCAGATGAAAACCCCAGAATTTTTTCTCCACTCATGGTTTGGAAGAGGTAAGTCATGAATGTGTTTGGATTTGTTCTTCTTCCTTTCTTTTCAGCTTTTTGGAAGTGAAAAGTCGTTATGGTGGGAAGGTGCAAGCAGTTTTCCCTCTGAGGTACAGAAAGCCTGACACAGAGCTTGGAGGATAAATTGTCTCCAACACTGTGTAGTCCAGTACATTTCTATTATCCTTTCTCTTTCTACATTGAGGACACATGGCATTAATCTGTCAAAATTATCCGGGTAAATTTATCCTCTGTTGTGTGAGTGTTCCAGTTAGATGTCAGAAGCGCCCTCCTTTTTTGTTTTTGTCACTTAATTGCAGAATGTATGCAATATGCATCACGTAAAAGTCTAGAAAAACCTCATACTTCTTGTTCAGACCCTGTCAAATGGTAATCTAGGACCTCTGGTCAAAAACCAGGCCTTCTGGTGGCAGTGTTCTCCTCCATAGAAAGGAAAAGGCGTGTGATCCCAGCTTCTGCCTGGCTTCACGTGCTTGGATCAAAGAGACCCTTCAGCACACAGTATTGCTCTGGGAACAGAAGCTGTGCATGTGTTTGCTTTTCAGGGGATGAAGGACAAAGTAACTCCAGTGTCTGCAGTGTTTCGAGTTTGAGAAAATTTGAGAAGACTGTCTCAGTTTTCTCCTTAGCTTGTCTAGCAAACAACCCTGCTTCTGCTTTAGGAAATTCCTATTGGTGAAATATTTTGAAATTCCATCATGAAGGTGCACAGGCACCGAGTGTATGAACTGCAGTTACAGGCCTTCCTCTGCGCATCAGAGGCTTTATTGCAGGTTGGTACGAGTACTTGCCAGTCGATGGAAAGCTGAGGATGAGTCTCAGCAGCAAACCATCTCACCACTCTGTTTCAGCTGGTCTGCCTTATTCAATGAGAAATGCACAGACGTAGGCTGATGCAAACCCACATAAAAAGAACTAATAAAACGCTGGTTACAAAGGAGGAGAAAAATATCCATCTACTCAGGAGAAAACCAAATGCAAAGAGGCTCTAATCTGAGCCTGTTTGTACCCAGGGGACCCTGCAGCAGAGGCTGCTATTGCACTGCAGGTTTTTGGAGGGACACCCAGCTCTGCCACCCCAGGACTGCCCTGAGGTTTGAGGAGCCTCATGTAGGACACAGCTGGAAGGGTGAACGTGTGGCTATACAGAGTAGATCTGGGTATTTGCCCTCGAGGGGACTGGCTTAAAATGAACATGGCTTTAGAAGCAAAGAATTTTTTCTCAGTGTCCTTAATTTTGATTTCAACAGATTGGCTGGCTTTCCCTCTTGTGCTTTGGGTTCTTTGGTGATTTAAAAGAATTGAAAAGGAGAAAAAGATGTGTCATCTGCTGTTCTCTTGCTGAGTGACTAACATATTGAATTAATGCTTTCATGCTTAATACAGTTTTTATAGCGATTACTTTTTCTGTATGAATTTTTAATATTTACAAATTGCATTTTATATTGGTGCAAGGAAATAGCCAAATGTAAAATAGATTAACACTCCTTCTGAAACCAACTGCTGAAGGTAAAAATTGACTCAAGAGTCGAGCTTGTATTTTGCTGATCAGCCTCATACTGAGGGAAAATACCATCAGCAGCATGTGTTAATGGTTAATGTATCATTTCTCTCCTATGGATCAGACAGTGCTCTGCGTAGGTCAAGGAGAATCACATGAAAAGGAGTCCTTCCACAGGGCTGTATCATTAAACAAGCAGTACCCTGCACCCAATTAATCATCTTTAAAAATCCTTGTATCAGCTTAAAAGCTGTGTGTGTTTGCAACATTTCTGTGGCTCTTTTACTTCTCCAATTATAAACTCTCTAGACCACATACACAACTTTTACCCCTAGTACACATAGTAAATTTTTGCGTGTCCTCCTAAAACTACTCACACACAATAATAGGCTTATATTGATGCTTGTCTTTTTTAAAGCTTTGGTTACCACTTAACAATCGGTAATTAAACAGAATAACAGTAATAATAAACACAATCAAGCCTGGAGCACATTCCAAATCAACTTAATTTTCCCAATCAGTCCAAGTTTGGTTGGTACAATAACTTAGCATCCTAACTCAGTCAATCTCTGGTGTGTTCATCAAGTAACACACAACACAAAGTGTCTTGTCTGTAAACCTAGAGTCCTTAAGGACACTCTAGACTGGTACGAGGGTGTCTGATCTGAGGTATAATTTTTCTGGTATTCGGAGTACCTTTGAATAACTAAATAAAGAAGTGCTCAGTTGTAATTCAACAAGCAACTTTATGTTAGTTGGTGGATACTATCTGTGTAGTACTTATTAAATTGATCTTTCCAGAGCTATTTTTCACTTCCCAAGCATAAAGGTTCTTTGGGGTTGTTAGCACCAAGGCTGCTGTGCCAGTTTGTGGCATTTTAGCTAGCACAGGCTGGACCATGTCAGAGCCAGTAGGGTGTTCTCCTGGTTTTATGTTTGCTTTTGACACTGAAGCTGTGGCAGAAGCCCAAAAATCTTTTCGTCTTCAGGCAACCATCTTGGCTCCATCTATTATTTAGTTGATAGTTGGTGTTGTCACTCGGATTCATGAGTTCTAGAATATTGCTTGACCAACCCGTTTGTTTGCTTGGCAGTACCATTGGCTGGGGGTAGTATGGAGTATATGAAGTACCCACCAGATCCTTTCCTCTTTTGCCCAGTTCTGTACCACTGTAGCTGAGCAATGTGATGATTTGAATCTCTTCAGGAAGGGCCAGATTACCCTCAGACTGTGGACTGTATTGTCCCCAGTGACAACTGTAACGGCTGTGGCTAAGGTAATTCCTGAAATTACTTCTACCCCCACCAATATGTATTTTTTTACCCCCTGAGGGTTGCAGAGAGCCTATGTAGTCAATCTGTCATGTGTGCCACTGTGTTTTCCTGTCCCAAATATGCAGGGGAGACCTGAGCCTTACTTGGATGAGCTTTGTTGAGTTGTAAATGATACTGTGAACAGGCAGTTATTACTGGTTCACACAGTTTAATCAATTTGGGCCGTTCTTGGGCTATGCCTTCTTGACATAAATCAGCTCATCCGACGTGGCCTCACTTCATGTGCTACCATTCGAGTAAGCGTTCCCATTTGCGGTCATCACTCATGACATGGGGTTTTTATTGTAGTCGTGTGAGGCTGTCGACTTGTCGGCTGAACTGGGCAGCAATAGAGGCTGACTGACCATGTCCTTTCACCCAGCCGATATGCAGCACCCTTTGTTCTTCTATTTCTAGCAATTGTTTCCAGCTATCAGTTTGCCAGACTGGAACACTGTGTACCTGCCAGTTGTTGGCTACTCAGTGGCCTACCCACTCTGCAGCTCCCTTGAAAACAGCATATGAGTCGGTGTAGATAGGGCTGGCACCCTGTCATGTGGCTGCTAGGACTGCCTTAAGCTCCCCTACGTGTGCACTCCCCTTGCCAGTTTTGCTTAACTTTTCCCCTGTGGCCACTTCCAGTGCCACAGCCTTATAACTCCACTCGTTATTTTGTCTACGGGATGATGCATCAGAGAACCGTACTCTTGTCTTCCCTCAGAGGAGATGGCCCCTGAATCGGAGATAGTTTGCTTGGCAGGGTTTGGAATAGTGAAGTACTGTCTTATGTCTTTATGTAATTTAGATACCTTAATCTTGCCTTCTGCAATAGGTATAATTTCATTCCTACCCTCCAGGCAGGTGGAGGATTGGAGGTTTCTGAGCAATGCCTGCAGGTGGCACCATACCCTTGCAAACTATGTCCAGGAGGCAAGAGGTCCTCTGATAAATATATTCTGTCCCACTCGTTGTACCACTCGCATTAAGGACAGCAAGCCTTTTTCAAGATCTGAAAATCTCGTTTTGATGTCACTGAAAGAGAGGGAGCTAAATTCTAGTGCTCTCTCCGGCCCTTCTGCTCCCTTTTGTCACAGAGTACAATGGGAACCGTGTTCACTGAATCCCCATCCTGTATGGATAGGGTAGGTCAGATGTACAGGGCCCAACTGTTGGAACAGCCTCAGTTCTTTTATTAATAAAATTCTGAAGTGTTTTCATGCTGTTTAGTCCATTCCCATGATTTCCCTTTTTTGAGTAAACTGTGTAAAGGACAGGATGTGATAGAGAAACCAGGGATATATTTGTGCCAATAGCCTAAAGTTCCCAGAATGTGCCAGAATTCCTGTTTGCTAGATGGATTCTGCAGTTGTTCTATTTTTTCCAGGATGTTTGGGGAATAGAAGCAGCTAGTTTGATCCACCAGCCCCCCCTGGAATTTAACCTCTTGTGCAGATCCCTGACACTTGGAGGAAGGAATGTCTAGTCATAAAGCTACTGATTTTTATAGTACATTTTCTGTGATACATCTTACTTTCTCTGAGTTTTCTCTTCCTATCACTGTGTCATCAGTGTACTGATATATCGTGATACACAGTGGGATAGAAATTTCTGTTAAAAGTTTCTCTGAGGTGTTGGGAGCAATGATGCGGGAGTGTCTATATCCCTGGGGCAACCTGTTAAAGATGTATACTGTATCCCTTTCCAAGTGAAGGCAAATTGGGCCTATTTGTGTTCCTGGAGTGGGACCACCTCTTCAACGAGACCTGGACAGGCTGGAGAGTTGAGCGGGGAAAAATTTAATGAAATTCAACAAGGGCAAGTGTAGAGTCTTGCATCTGGGAAAGAACAACCCCATGTACCAGTGTAGGTCAGGGATTGACCTGTTGGAGACCAGCACAGCAGAAAGGACCTGGGTGTCTTGGTGGACAGCAGGATGACCATGAGCCAGCAGTGTGCCCTCGTGGCCAAGAAGGCCAATGGCATCCTGGGGTGTATCAGGAGGGGGGTGGTTGTAGGGCAGAGAGGTTCTCCTGCCCCTCTGCTCTGCCCTGGTGAGACCACATCTGCAATATTGTGTTCAGTTCTGGTCCCTCAGTTCAAGAAGGACAGGAACTGCTTGAAAGAGTCTAGCAGGGCCACAAAGATGATGGAGGGAGTGGAGCATCTCCCTTATGAGGAGTGGCTGAGGGAGCTGGGTCTCTTGAGCTTGGAGCAGAGGAGACCAGGGGTACCCTCATTCATGGGGATCAATTTGTAAAGGGCGAGTGTCAGGAGGAAGGAGCCAGGCTCTGCTCTGGGATGTCCAATGCCAGGACAAGGGGCAGTGGGTGCAAGCTGGAGCATAGGAGGTTCAACCTGAACATGAGGAAAAACTTCTTTACTGTGAGGGTGCCAGAGCATGGCCCAGGCTGCCCAGAGAGGTTGTGGAGTCTCCTTCTCTGCAGACATCCAAAACCCGCCTGGCCGTGTTCCTGTGTGACCTGCTCTGGTGATCCTGCTCTGGCAGGGGTTGGACTGGACTCCTAACATTCGGTGATCCTGTGATCATAAAAAAACACCGTTAACATCTGAAGTTGCCACCCACAGCTATGATGCTCCCTGAATTTGTGTTACTAATTCTGCAGTTTGGGACAGCTGCTGTTAGAGGTGCAGCAGTGGCATTCAGTTGTCTGTAATCAACTGTAAGCTTCCACAGACGGCAGAATTAGAGGGAGACTCTGCACCAGTGATAATGTCTCTTTTTTCTTTTTTTTTTTTCCAAGTCTGTTAGCACCGTGTCAGTGCCTGAGTGTGGGCACAGGGTACTGCCTTACATTAGCAGTTTTTGACAGGGGTTAAGGATATAGATACTGCTAATAAACTTAGTGTTTTGCACTCAATTTTATTAACTCTCCATTCATCTTCTCTGGCTGCGAAACTCAAAACTGATCCATCGAGGAGTCTCCACACTGCCATGTCACAAATCAAACCCCAAAGTGTTTGTGTTCGCAGTGCTGGTCAGAATTTTGGTGCGGGTCAGTTCCTTCTCTCCTGGGACCCATAAAGCAATTTTTGCTGTGGCACATTCTTTTATAACCCCATCAATCCTTGTAAATTTTATTTTATGGCAGTGGGATTTTACACTTAGGTCCTCTGCTGTTTCTGTAGTAATTACTGACATCTGTACCCCTGTGTTAACAAGGAAGTTCATAAAAATTCTCTTTAGTCTTACTGGAATAGCAATGACATGTTCGTAATGGTTATCGAAGAGCCATTTTATAGCTAACATCTGCTGAGCAGGGGGGCTCACTGCCCTCCCCAAGGAGAGGAGTTTTTTGTCTGGGTGTCTGTTAAATCAATTAGGTGCTGCTGTGGGGCACAGGGCACGGATCTGCCAGGAACTGATTTTTCTCCTGCTCACTGACTTCTCTCTGCTGACCTAATTCTTTGGCTTGGTGGTTGTACCAGAGCTCAGAGCTCAGCATTGGATTTGCTTTGTAGTAACTGTCATGGCACTCTCGTTGCTAAAGCTTTATGCCAGAGATCGTTACATGGCTTGTCAAATTCTGGTTTAGACTCAGACTTAGTGATGAGGACCTGGTGAATCCATCGTGAGGGTGCTGGTGGTTTCCCTGTAGCTTGTCCAGTGCAACCTCCATGGCGCCCATAATTTACTATTTCTTGTACAGACTCCGTAGCTACACATGTTTTTAGGCTATCCGGGAGGCCGTGGATAAGGGGAGTTAATCTTGTTGGATTAAGAGGGGCTAGCATTGGGGATTTCTCTAACACATGCCTTTCATACATCACTTGTATTCAGTCTGCCTCTTGCATAGATGTGGCCAAATCCAAGAACCCTGAGGCCTTAATAACAAGGGGCTCTTCTCTTTCTTGTGGGTCTGTGCAGCCAGCCCAATAGGTAGCTCATGTTGTTAATGGGTAATTATGATCACCTGGAGTAGTGATTAAAAACACTCCAGGGTCCAATAGCCTTCAGCTTTTTCCTCACGTTAAGTCCTCCCCCATAAGAGAGCCTCGCCCCACGTATTCTGTCTTGGATTCCTCCAGACCTCTGGAATACTTCTCCTGCAAGTTTGCCAAGTCAACGGGAGACCGTGGGACAGTTTGTACGGTAGCACGAACATCGTCATTTCCCTTGTTTGTGGTTTTGGTTTTGATAAATGGTTGTGTAAGTAGAGGTTGGGGGTAAGATCAGAATCAGGATCGTCTACCAGTTCATTGCTGTTATCACCACGTCTCGGGATCGGCACAGTGCATTAATTTGCAGAGTTGTGCAGTCGAGACCGACATCTGGTTTAGAAGGAGATTTCAGTCAAGGCCAATACTTGCCACGTGCTTGCTGCTCAGGACTTCTGATTTACGGTCATTCTGTATTTTGATACATCAAGCCTGGTATTTTTCCACACTGATATATGTAATTCATGAGCAGCAAGTCTCATAAATATTTACTCGACTGAAACTTAATTGTAATCTTCTTAGTCTGTACCATTATCTGTTTCAGCTTCTTCTAAAACAGTGTCTCCGTCCTCTGAAGATGAAATATTTAAGTTTTAATATTACATCAGTATGGAAGTACAGTGTAGGCTAAAATGAGTTTAAATCTCTTTGTGTTCAGATACTTTAAAACACTTTGTCTCCGCTTAAATATGCGCAGAGTAATTGATGGTCAAATGAATAAGAAGATACTTTGAATAAAAATTGGAAGCATAATTGTAAGCGACAATGTTTGCACAGCATTGAGCTAAGTCACTTTTCTTATTTTAAGCACTTCAGCTGAAATCTTCATATGGTGGTATTGTACTGCACGTGGCAACTGGAAGTCAAGGGAAGTGTGAACAGAGGGGAAATTCTAAGAATAGCTTCTTAGAATTAAGAAGTTTCCTAGTAAGTGTTGCTGCTTAGATGCAAGAAAGTGCAAATAAGCATGAAGCAAGTTTTAAAACAGAAGCCTTTTCTGTCTCCGATTCTGGTGTATTTGCCCACCCGGAGATTACGTTGTCTGGACCCAAAGCTTCTGTTGAAATCTTGCTTTGAATTCTTTAAATTGACTTCTTTCTTGATGTTAAACAAAGTACCTGATGAACAGTGCAGGGTTTGCATATTGTTGTGGTTTAGGATTGTGCATACTCGAGCATGCAAATGTGGAGGATGCTGTAAATGACTTACGTGGTTTTGCTTTATGGGGGTGTATTTACCCATTGAGATGTGACTGTTTCATCATCGGACATTGAAAGCAGTGAAAAATTTCCACGTACTTTTGTGCTTTTCAGAAGCTTGATTTTTAGCTTATATTAAAACCTTGAGTAGTAATTTAAAACAGTAAATCTCAAATGGTATTTGAAAGAGACAGCTGCTTTTTTTAAAGTTTTATAGAAATAAGCCAAACCATTGCTCTGCTACTGTTGTAAGTCAGTACTGCAAGGTATTGTTTGCAAATGTTATCATTGCTTATTTATACTTCTTTGCCTGCTCGTATCTAAGGCCTGTAAAGATCATCTTTGTTCTGCGTTTCAAATATTTATTTTAAAATGTCATCAAATCACATGCCTTTGCAGCAGTATATATGTATTAAATGCTAGCAGATCAGCGCTTCTGAGCGGAAACATCAAAAGGGATCACTTTAGTGTATTTAATTTCATTTTTAAGTTTTCTAGCCTATTTTTATTAGATTTGTATTGTCCTATATAACTGTATTTGTAGCAGAAGTTGCAAACTTAGTATGGTAGGTACCAGCTCGTATGGTTAGCAGAAGAGATGCAGTGTGTGGGCTTTAGTGACCCCCGAGTCCTTGAGGAACTAGCACAGCTGTTACTGGGGTCCTGTCCTCCCCACATCGCCTTGCTGCGTTGTGGAGGCTAATACAGAGTAGAGGTGGCTTCAGTAACCCTCTTTGCTCTGCATTCACAGCCTTTTTGGCTGTGGACCTTTTTGTTTCCATCCCTGCTGTTCTGGTATGTTATGTGCATGTTCAGTGCATGGAAGCAAACACCCAGCCTGGGTCGCTGTGTGGCACCTGAAGCAGGGCCGGTGCTGAGGCAAAACCATGTGTGGGAGGGAGGTTTTTCTCCCAACAATATCGGATAGTCCAATAAAACTAATTTTCTCCACAGGATGCTTGCTTCATTCTGTATGCTCAGCAACAGGAGATGGAGTATTTTTATTTTGTTAGCTTCTTTTCTAAGCATTACCTTATGAAGAAGTGGTATTTTTTTGTTGGAACTCACGCTGGCCAGAAACTGAGCTGAGGGGAGCGCTGCTGGTGCTGAAGCGGCTCTGGGTGCCGCGGGAATGGCGGACGAGGGCTGCGATGCGCTGCCAGAGCCAGGCAGGGGAGCGCAGGGAGGACTGGCCTGCCTGGTTTGGTCATTGAGAATAGTGTGCTCTGCTTAACAACAGATGCTTTTTGGTAAAAGAGTAATCAGTCAAAATGCTTGATGTAATTTTTTTTTGGGGGGGGGGAAAAATAGTTTTTTTCTCAGTTTGAGGCCTGAGATTTTTTTTTAATTATTTTTTTTAAACAAAAGCTGTAAGTGGAAGAGGTGGTTGTAACACGTCATCCTGTGGGTGGATTCCATGCAAAGAAAGAGGAAGAGGACAGCCCTAAGCCATTCCTGCATCCCGGGAGGGTGACAGTGGTGTCTGTCCATCCACACGTGCTGTGACTGGCACAGGAGGACACACACTCCCCAGGAGCACTGCTGCAGCAAGGTCCCTCTCATCTGCAGCCTGCTAACACACACCTGTTCTGCAGCTGTCTGGTTTTGCTTGGCTAAAATCCCACCTTGAATGCAGGGATCTTTAAACTGGAGTCTTTTAGAGGAAGGGAGGATGCAGAGGAAAAGAAAAAAAAAGTATAAAAAGCACCTTTAACTTTGGTTATGGTGGTCTGCCTTAATACATTTGTAGGGGCTTTGTGCCTTAGGTCCTTCTACCTCCCTGTTTTCCTTTGTGCCAGGAGGCATTGCACATCAAGTTGGGAAATACAAATGTTTTTCCTCTTTTAGGTACCTGGGCAAACCTTTTTTTATTCAAAGTCTCTGTATGTACATGAGAGAGTAAGCCTGTTCATGGGGAAGAAGTAATAGGAATAATTTAATTAATAAATAAGTAAATTTTATCTGAAGAGCAATTGTAAGTGAGGAAACAAGCAGCTATAAAACACATGGTTGCAATGTGCCAGCAGGACTGTTCAGACTGTGATTTAGGTGCTGCTCATGCGAATTCATGCTCTCTTCTACTATCCTTGAAAGGCTGCAGTAAAAGCAGCATGCGCTGTTACAGCTGATGTCGTCTAGGTACAAGGAGACTTAAACAAGCAATCCAGGACTTGGCCTTCAAGGTAGACTTCTCTTAGAAATCAAAACTTACTCTGGAGCAATTCCTTTGACAATTGTCAAGAGCCTTATCTACTGAGAGGGCTCCATTGTATCAATGCACATACATATTTTACCTGAACATCAGCAAGCAAATTCAGGAGTGGCAAGCTTGTGTGACTTCCATTTCATACCCTCTCCCCCTTTCAATTAATTCTACTTGTATGAAAAATCTATTGGGGAAAATTTGGTTAGGTACACTTTGGTCTTTTCTGGTGCCTTGTAGATCTGTACAGTTTGGGGGCTGGGACATCTAATACCTGGAAATCTCTCCACTCTCCAAGGTGTTTGGTAGTGTATGCTCTGCAATAGTGAGAGGCTTGTAGAGGTAAGGCTAGGAGTCTGTGATACCAGTGAGGGATTACAACCAGGTTGCTCCCTGGTGCTGTAATGTAGGTTAGATGTAGAATGCTTTCTGACCTGCAGAAATTTGGTAGAAGCTTATCTGAACTGTTATGTTGCTTTGATACATCATATGGTTATGAAGGATGCATTTTGGCTAAGGCAGGATAGAAAGGATGAACTCCAACAAGGAGGTAGCCACCTTGTCCAGGTCCACACTGTGCCTCGAGAAAAGTGACAGAGCTTGAACTCCCTAAGCATTATCCTGTCCTCTCAGCATCATTCCTTCAAATGATAATTTCTTTTACCCTGGGTTAGATAATGAGTTTTGTAAACTACTTGTTGTTGAAGGCTGTGGAACTCACTAAACGCACACTCAGTTGACATGATTTCTTTTTTTTTCTGGGTTATATTAGCTTTGATTTGTGAAAAATATACTTTAATAATCTTTTTTTTTCCCCCAGTAATAACAGTTTGGGCCATAATGTATTAATTCAAAGCCGCTTTTAAGCTTTGAATGGATGTCCTTGACTAATTATTGCTAATTTTCACTAATATTGGTAACTGTAGATGACATTTTATGTTGATGGTACCACTCCAGAGTGAGCTATCGCATGTGTTTTATTCAGTAATTTTCTTTCCTGAATATTCAGCTACCGTGTGATTCAATATCATTTAACTGTTAGAGAGAAATTCTTTTGTGTGTCCTGTACATCTATATTACTGTATTTTTAAAGCATTTTGTCTAAAGCATTTTCAGAGTTAAGCTAATGTGGATAAACTTGCAAAATTAATGCAGTGAGGTATTTGACATATTGCTGTAAAATATGGTAGCTTTGAAATCCAAGTTTGTGGCCACTGCATGAAACACTGGTGCCTACGCTGCCAGGTACATATTTACAACTCCAGTAGTTGTGTGTAAATCAGAGCAATGAGTAAGAAGCTGCTTTCAGGCAAATGTTCAGCTGGATTAGCCACTGATCCGTTTATTAAAGCTCCCAGTGCTGTGTGACAGCTCTGTAGGATGAAGCAGCGCTGCACTGCGCCATTGACTTACTCAGGCCAGTTGTGAATGCACTGCATCTTTTCTTTTGCCTGAAACTGTTACAGGGGCCTTAGTATCCTAAACTGAGTATCCCCCAGCAAGGTCTTATTTAGTGCCAGATCCAAGGAAGGATTATCGTATGCAAGAAGCAGCGCACTTATTTGCTGCTGTAAAACAGCTCCTTCGTCTCCTGCTCATCCTGGAGATGTGTAACCTTCAGGGCTGGGTTCTGTCGGGTGTCTGAGTTTGTGGAGCGACAGCACTGCGTTTCTGCGTTACACCAAAAGCTCTCGTTTTCACAGGATGAAGCATCTCAGTTTAAATGTGATCAGAGCAGAGGAATTTAGTTTAGTTTAGGTTTTGGCCTTGTAAGTATTGTAACCAAATGCCTGTCATGGTTCTTGTCAGCTAGTGACTGCTACAAAAGAACGTAAATATATAATATATCTATTATCAGAAGGCAACATTCAGAGGAGAGGAAGAAAGAGAGAAAAACACATTCATGACATAAATTGCAACAACAAAATGGTATTTGGTGCCGAAGGGGGAAGCATAATGCTCAAATGCTGTGTTAATATATTTGGGACGAGGTACCAAGCTGTTTGACTGCAGTCCCCTAACAGTCTTAGCCACTATAAATTCTTACCTACTTTCTATTCAGAAGATGTATTTCTCTTTCTCTTTTTTTCCTTTTCTTTTCAATTAGATCCGCTAATCTGTCACTCAACAGGTTAAGGCAGAAGCGTACTTTAAAATATAGACACATCCCAGATTAACATCAGTGTAGATCATGGTTGCTTATTAAAAAGTTGGATTTGAAATGTCAATGCCCTTAGGGCTCAGAAAGACAGAATGGGCTGTGCTGGTTTAAATAGACACAGTGAACTCGCTGGAACAAACTTCGGTTGACGTCAGTTGAGTATCAGGTCCAGAATTGTGAAGCGGCTGATACTCAGGTCAACTGGAGGCTGGCCACTGCGAGAAACTGCAGCTGCCTCTTTTCAGCCTCTTCAAAGCCTCTTCTGAATTAGTTTGATGGATTAACTTCTATTGGAAATCTAGAAAATAACATTCTGTGGAGCAAATTAAGGATTACACAGGAAAAAAAAAAGTGTGGAAATGGCTGGAATTAATTTTTTTTTTACGGTTTCCTGTACAACTCCATTACATCAGACTATAGCCATGATGACACCTTTCAAGCTTTTTTTCCTGTTAGTGTCTCTTTTGCTGGCTTTCCAGATGGAAACAGGACCAGTTGGGAGTACAGAGGGCTGTACTAAGAAGCTAATCCAGATCAGTATGCAGGGATGCTTTGGAGATACTCCAGGGGATACAAATTCAGAGATGACTTTGTCTTGCAAAGGCTTTTCAACACTTCACCAAATTAAATGAATCCTTGGAGGAAAACATAGTGGTTTGAACAAATGATCTTTTGGTTCTGTGTTTTGAACTACTCAAGTGAGGGAAGGGAAAATACTACAAGGATAGAAAAGGCAAAAATGAAACTTTAAAGCCAACTCTAATTAATTAAATATTCTTCTAAAATCATATTGGATAACTTTAAACAGGAGTATTTTAAAATAAATTAGGGTAATGAACAATGTATGTGGAGTATTAACTGGCTGATTCCTTGGAAGTAAAGCAGGTCCTGCAAGTATTGCCAGAACAGTACAGGCTGTTGAACAGTAAGACTGGGTAAGTTCAGCAAGTGTGTCCTGTCCCAGTCCCTCTGCTTTTTAAACTCCCACATCTTTCAGTTCCTTTGAAGTCCTCAGGAAACCTTTCTCTGTCCTTGTCATTCTCTCTCCTCAGGTCAGTCTGTCTCTTCTTCCCCCGTTAACCTTCCAAGGCTGTTGCTTTAGGTATGTTTTCAGCTTTTTTCCTCCAGTCTTGTTTGCACACAAATATCCAGACAGGCAAATGTTTAGGAGAAAGGAGTGCAGAGTGAAAGATTGAAGAAAGGGAAGAGGAAAGGGAGATGGCAAACTGTTAATCAGATTTAAATCTGAGCTCAGAAGAACGTGTGTTTTATGCACTGAGGGGAGAAGGAATTGATGTCCTTTCACTTTGCTGAGTTTGAGTGAAGTTGCCCACGCGCTGCTGGGGATTACCTGTATCACTGCTCCCCACAGCCAGGTCTGGTTTGATGCCACTTTCTGTGGTGACAAGGAAAGGAGAACAGTACCTGAAAACAGTCCTGGACACCAGACATTTGGAAAAACGAATACCTGCTTGTTTTTGTTGCAAAGATCTAATATTCTGTGGGGCCTTCTTGGCTTACTAATCATCACCAGCAATCTAAAGCATTCCCCTCTGCTAGTTCCCTACTGCTTTCTGATGTGGTAGTCTTCAGCAGTTCAGGCATTCACATTTGTGTGTTTAACAGTGGTTCACGTAATCCAGTACCCTTTCACACGCAGCACCAAGTTCAGGGTTTAGAAATACTTCCAACTTCTCAGAGTGTCAGAGGATGTCAGAGAGGTAACAGCCTCCTGATTCCCTCCCAGGTCTGCTATTGCAGTTTCCAGATGTGTTTCGGCTCTTAATGAAAGAGTTGCCAAGAAATAAAAATAGCTCTGAGGGGTTTCTTGCCCTATCAACTTTCAGTTGGGAAGTTCAAGCCTGGTAGGATACATACCGTACCCCTCCCGTGCCCTACATTACAGGCAAAGTTTAGTATGGCAGATGTAGATAAACTTGTCATTACCCATCAGCTGTGTATGTTGCTCTAGGGCCAGTGGACGTTCAGCTTTGAATTGCAGCATGTTTTGTTGTTCAGCTCCATTGTTTCTGCTGTTTTCAATAAAGTAAGCCTGCTGAAAGCAAATTGTATCCTCATTAGGACTAATTAATAGTTGCCTTTTCCAAAGAGCTTCATGCGAGTCTTTGCACAGAGCAATAAACTGAAATATTATCCAGCTGCAGACTTATTGTCAAACTTTGCAAAGGGAGCCAGATGCTATATAGAAATAGTTCTGCAGACCCTAGCACTTTCTTTGCGTTGTATGCTCTTCCAAATGGCCATTGCTACTTTCATTCTTTTTTACAGACTAGCAAAACTTGTTAAGTCTGGCAAATTGGATCCCGGTGCCCTGGAAATCAGGGCAAGTAGGAGCTGAAAACAGACGTATTTCTTAAAACTGATTGTCATTATGTGTTTCCTGTGGAAATTCTGTTCCAAGGTTGATTTGACCTTTGGTAATAAGACTTAGGATAACAGTTATCTGTCAAACAGGCTGCTGAAACACTGTCTTGTGGAAAGCCATCACAATAACTTTTATCCACTGAGAGCAGAAACAGTGAGGGATCAGTTAGCTTTGCTCTGTTCTTTTAGGTCACACCAAACTTTATGCCTTTTCATCACTATTACATTCTTTAAAGTTTAGTTAATGCCCACAAGACAAAAATAGGACTGAAAGACAATACTGGCAGCTCCCATCTCCTAACAGACAGGGAGCAGTACTGAGGAGGCCCCTGTGACTGGGATTGGTAGGGACAGAGCCATCAAGTGATGCCGTGTGTTGGCTTCAGGCACTTCTGCAGCAACAAGGCTCCCGAGGGAGGCTGTCATAGTTCCCCTTACCCCAAGTCCCTGGTAACACCTTGTCTAATCACACACAGGTCCTTGGAAAGCCTTAGGGTTGCTGGAGTAGGGCTTCACTCGCCGCTTTGCTCTTTCTGTTGTTTCTTGCACCAGCTGGTGTAAAGGGCCCCTTTCAGATGCATGAAAACAGCTTGGCCATGTGGGCAGAAGAAACGTCAGGTGAGCAGTCCTCCTCTTTAAACACTCCAAAGTTGCTGAGTTCAGTTTTTTCTTAGTGTTTCCTAGGGACTGCAGGAATCAGAATTAACTGTAGATTTCAGAGTGGTGTCTGGCACAGGGAGTTCTTGTGCCATCTGCATCCAGCAAGGGCTGCCTGTGTTCTTGCATCGCCAAGGAAAAGTTAAATGAGTTGGGCATGATTTAGCTGTGGCGCTGATACAGTCGGTATGTAGATCACTCAAGGATACCATCCATGGCTTAAAAAGGCATGCAAAATTTTGTGAGCCCTTGGGAAGAGGGTGAAACCCTGAGGATGCTTCTGTGTGGGATTCCAGGCTGCCAGCCCTGGACAGGCAGGATGCCCTGGGGCTTTGTACGTGCTGACAGCCAGGCAGTCATCACCGAGTTACGTGCTGCACCTTACTGAGAGCAAAACAGGAACAGATCCTGGTCTTGTGGCTTCTGTTCCCTTTTAGTGCCCAGAACAACCAAGTACTTGATTTTGAAGTTCATAGTTTTCAGCTCAAGAGAAAACATGGTTGTAGTATTAGTGGCTCTGAAGGAAAAAGTAGAAGGGAAATGGCAGTTTTAAGGGGCTGGGGGGAGAAAAAAGGTAAAATTAAGCTTTTTCTTCTTAATCTGGTATTTTTTCTAACTGAAGCATCTATCCTGAGCATTGCTGAAGGGTGCTTAGGGCAAATTTCTAACCTCCTTTTATCTTATTAACTACTTCTGACAAACATAAAAATTACCCTGAATGAGAGAGAGAGAGAGATACTGCATCGGAGCCTGTGAATTACCAAAATTACTGAGGTCTTACAGAGAAACAGGGCTTAACTAAACAAAGTAATTCCTGTGATTATTCCTCCCTGCATTAATTCTGGGATGCGCTTCTGGTTTTGGCCCTGACTCCACCATGATTTTGGAGCTGTCATGATTAGAGCTGTAGAAAGGCTTTTCAGTTTCACAGCTGTACCCAGGCTTGGCAAACGGGGAATCATTTTGGACTGGAATGAACGTGTAATTTTTGTATTTCACTTGTCAAATATAATGGCTGGAAAACTTTTTTTCTTTTTAAAGGAAATCTCCTTTTGTTGCAGAATAAAGAATTTTACTGCAGACTCGTATAGAATAAATGGCAGAAATAAAGTTAAACACTTGGAAAGGGAGGTTACCAAATGCTGCGGGGGTTTGACAGCATACCTGTAAGGTGGAGAGATGCAAGTGCCATGAGGATATACTTTTGAGTGCCCGCACCCTCGTCATTTACTTTTTAGAAAAGCCAAGAGCCAAAGTTTGTTAGACAGGGCGATGGGTGGCCATGTTCTCTGTGTGTCCTTAGTTACTAGGTGTGCTTTTTATGAAGAAGTAAGTTTGTCAGAACTGGGACCGGGACCCAGGAATCCATTTTCCCAGGCTGGTGCCATAAATGCAGTTATTTGTGCAAAACACAGCTGAGTACAGAGCAAGGAACCACCAGCATCCTGATGTGTCTCATCAGGTTGCTCCCGATGGTCAACAGGGCTGTTTCAGCTCAAACTTTGTATTGAATTTGACTTAAATGTAAGTGATTTTGGAAAACTGAAGTTATATTTTTGTGGTGAACCTCATAGTTGCAGGAAAAAGTTTTCTTGGGTGTGACCCAGCTTACCAAATTATTACTGCTGCAATCACATAAAATGAGACAAGAAATGTCACTTCAAGTGTAGTGTCTTTGCTGGGAAACAAATTTCCTGTCATCTGCAACTGTGAAATGAATGCAAGAGTCTGTAAACCAGTTGTCAGCTGGAGCAATTATCTGCTCTGCTGTGTGCTTTCTTCACACTCTGTGAAAGTTTGCTTCAATTCAGACTTTTTTTTTTAATACCCTGTCAGAAGTGTTGTAAACAGAAAAGCCATGTAACGGCTGGTGTCTGGATTGTGGCCCTTTTTCTAGTATGGTATTTAAATGCTGCCAGATTGGGGTAGCAAAGCACACTGTTGGAGTAGCGACATAGCGCTGGCAGAAGTGACCCAGGCAACGGTGCACAGCCTGTGGCAAAAGGCTGCAGGGACGTTTGCTTGGCTCTATCCAGCTCATAGCTTTTGGGTGCCACCTACAGTTGTTACCAGGGAGAGTTTCAGCTCTGCTACACCTTAGGGTCTGGGTGACCAGGGCCTCTCTCCAGCTTCTGTCTGGGGTGTCTGCAACTGGGAGCCCAGCGCCAGCTTAGGGTATTTGGCCTCCTTCCCACAGCCAGATGCTGCAAGCGCTGCTGTGCTGCTGCCGAAATGCCAATGTGAAGCCGATAGACTAGGTCTTCTGTCGCAAAGTCCAATGCTTCAACACTTTTAACCACTGATATAATCTGTGCCATTGTGTATTCATTCACCTTGTGCTTAACAACATCATTGTATTTTGGAAAGCAAGAGACCCTTTGAGCAGGAGCTAATATAATTTTCAAACTTTATTTCTGGTGTTGCTGTACAGCTGGGGTTTAACCCTGCTGAGCGTGGTACTGACCCTGTCACAGTGTGAAACCAGACAAGTGGCTCTTGGAGTGGCAGGCATCTCCTGGGTTCATCTGGTTTTGCCTCTCATGTTTGGGCTGGGTGGTGTCTGAAGTTTTTCACATGACTGGACTGTTCACACCTTCCTCTGTTGTGTGGATTTTCGGATTTGTGACAACGACCAAACTTTGCCCTATGTAGGGGCATTAATGCAGTGCTTCATCTCTACCTGTTTGTCTGCTTTCTTTATTTTGGAAGGTGATTATCATTTTGGGGATCCCTTCTCTATCAAATATCGTTGGAACTGGCCAGCTGGAGCAAGAGATCTGGGATGAGACAGTGCAATTATGTAATGCTTATTTCCTTACGAAGCTAGGCCAAAAACACTCTACAGGGTTGCTTTTCTTTCCAAGCAACTCTTAGTATTGTTTATGAAAGATCTGCATTCTGAGCCAGCTCGTCTCATCCTCTGGAGAGGAATATTCTGTAACAGCAAGGGCTATCTATAGGTTCTAATAGAGATTGGACCAGGGGATCTAAACCATATGAGGTTACTTTTTTAATTTTATTGGCACTGTTCCTTAGGAGCTGCACCCTGTTCTAGCCAGGATACCTGAGAATTTCCCTCCCTTTGCTTGTGCTAAATCCAGTTCCTAAAAAAGCAGCCTGATCATTTAAATAGTCTCCATGGTCAAGCAAATAAATTGTTTGTCAAACATTTATACTCTAATTATAAATAATAACAATAAAGAAATTTGAGCGGCCAAGTATCTTTCTTAAGAGAATACCAGTATATGTAGTACCATTTTCAGGAATGTGGGATAAATGTATTTTGAACTAATCTAAAGCATTCATCCTGTTTCTCATGGAAAATATTTGCCGGGCACTCGGTGGCTGGTGTCTCCCAACGCTTTCAGCTCTGAGGCTGCTCTTCTGACAGCCCCTCCAGAGGGCAGGAGCTCTCTGGAGACAGGGACACATCAAAGAATCGGAGCGTTATTACCAGTAGCATGGAAATAATTTTCATGTTCTGAAAATAACTGCACCTCAGGACTTTTAATCGATGCTTCTCAGTAGGTAGTGAGGTTTTTTGGTATTTCGGTTTTTGGGTGTTTTTTCTTTTACAATTAGTTTTGGTGTGGTGTCTTTTAGCGTGTCCTCTAAAGAAACTCACTGTACTTAGGAAGAGGTGATATCGTAACATGAACACAGCTGCAAACTGTTGCCAAGTGCAGTGTGTAATAAAAAGGATGTTCTGCTATAGTGAAAGGATTTTATATTTAATGCAACCGTGGGGAAATTCTCCCCCTTTTCTGTATTTCTAAAGCTTATAATAATGTAACAGTGCAGAAAGAAAATGTTAATTACTAATCTGCTAAAATAATGTATTCCTCCTTCAGCCACACATGGGGATTTGAATATGCAGTTTCAATATTGGTTTGGGGGAAAACAGGAAAAGTGGTGAGGTTGCAGCATTTCTTCTGGCTGAATAATCTGCCCCCAGCTCAGAGAAGTAGCTGAGGCTCTGGCTGTGTGGTCAGACTTGACAGTGGACGTATTTTGTCAGCCACCATTCTTTTGATTTACTTACTTTTAACTAACCTGCATGGTGGGTAATCTACAGAGAGAACTGGAACTAGTAAACAAAAGAAAACAAAAAATGTATACTTTCTACTTTCTGTCCAGCTTGTCTGTGCAGTCCCTTACCTTTGATGTCCTATCTCTGCCCTGGGCTCGTAGAGCATCAGAGCTGCAGGGAGTCAAGATGATGAACGAGAAGGTGTTTCACGTATCCCAGATCACTTGCTTGATCTCCTGCACAAACTTAAAACAGCTCTTCAAGAAGTTGTTTTATCAGCAGCTGGCTTTACAAAAGCTGCACTTTCTGCTTGGCCTAAGACTGGATCGAAAAACAACAGGATTTTTGGAGACTGAAATAGCTTAGTGCTTTGTGCTCAGACAGTGAGGTTCCTGGTCAATAACCCTCAGGTTCTGATCAGCACACCACAGTCTTTGTGTGGTGAACAGCATAATTCCATTTTCATGTACTCCAGGAAGGCCATGACAGATGACTGCAACAAACCCACTGCTCTGGTTCAGGACGGTGCTGGGCTATCAGCTCAAGGCCAAGCTCGCTCTGCTGGCCTTGGTCATTTGCCAGGTGACAGCAGGGATTATTATCCAGCACAGCCATGCGATTAATTGTGTGAAACAGCTATGGCACAGGCCTCGCCTGTCACGTTTCAGAGCTTGATGTGACTTGAGACTTGCAGGCGAGCCATTCCCGACTCGTAGGCTGTTCTGGATGGGCTGTGAAGGTTCCTCCTGAGCGTGGGTAAATCCCTGGATGATGGGCAATTGACCACATTAAATTACCCCTGTATCTCTCTTCTTTCAGCTGTACATTTTAAGAGTGCATAGATCCAAATGATAGTTTGCAGCATTTTTTAAAGAGCTGCTGCTTCATCTGCTCTGGGAGTACAGCACAGCAGCAGGAAGGCTTGTACCTTTCCATTGCGTATAGGGACTAAGGGGGGGTATGCGTGATCCACAGTAGCACTTGGGGCTAGAGCATTCCCAAGCCATTTGTACAAGTACAAAGATTAAAAGTTTGTCTTTGTCCCTATGTGCTGGGGACCTGCTCCTGACCTCATCAACCTAGGCTTTTGGTGAGGAATGTATGGTGGGCCCCATGATGTAAGCAAGAAAAATATTTTTCTTAGTATGCTCCAGACTCTTAAATAGGGTCACTTAGACACTTCAGGTTGTAGCTGCAGTAGCTTTGGCATGGTGCTGTATTTAATGCCTTTTTTAATGTTTTATTGGATGGCAGCATTAGTTCACGGCGAGACACCTAGAATGTTACAGGGAATAGAGGCATAAAAATAAGCAAGCGCTATCATCATGACAGCAGCAGCAGTTGGTGCCAGCCGTTATTAGCAAGCGAACTTCATCTCAGAAACAAATTGTCCCCTCCTGTAGACTTGGGCAGTAGATTGTGTTTTCATTATGCACGCACTATATACAGCGTAGTAAAAACTGGTGGTAGTCGGTTTGTTTTACAGCCACATGGTGTGCTACTGGGTAATTTTAAGAAAGAAGCTGAAGTCTCGTCAGCTTTATTTGAACTTGTTCAAGTGAGACCAAATGTGTTTTTCGTTACACATAGGCTGTGACCTCTATCACTGCCTGCTGGGGAGTGGGGAGGTGGTTGTCCTCTCCTGAAAGGGCTGGAGCTCCCTTGCTGTCCCATCCTCCTATGAAGCAGAAATGCCTTAGACCCAGCCATGCCAGTGAGGAGGCAGCCAGGTCCCCTGCTTGCCTGACAGTGGCAGTGACAGTGGCAAGGAGAGAGCTCTGGGCACGCAGAGCACCCCAGGCAAGTGGGTTAAGCTGCTTTCCAGCATCCTCCTCTCAGCCAGCCTTGGGGTCTCAGGGAGAGCAGGGTCTTGTGAGGCGCACTCAGGCATGGCAGGCATTTGTCTGCATTTCTGTTGACCTGGGTGTCACATCACACGCAGTGCTGTCCTCGTAGCTGTGAGCAACAGCAAAGTTGCTGCTGTTTCAGAGTGAAGGTTCTCGGGTGTGATGGCATGGCTGTAGGAGCCCTTCTTATTCTCCAGGGTGAGGCTGCGTTGCAAGGGATTTGAAAAGTGAGGATGGAATCGGAAAAAGAATGTAATGAGTAGATACAGAATCTTATTGCAGATAAATTAATGTCTCCATCTTTATTGTATTGTGGCTCCACTGTGAAATTTTTATTTAAAAAATGCATCAAGTGTTTTGCCTAAGGCCTTGGGCTTCCTTGACAACTTTTTCCATTTGTCATTTGAAATAAGTGAAAAGGAGAGCTAGCAAATGATCTTTCTGCCCTACTGTGCAAGGTGGCTTTGGTTCTGTCTTGTTAATGTAAAGTGGAAAATCTTCTGAGACTTGGCTGTCTCTGTCCTGGTTTTGCCTTAGCACCCTGACTCCTGCAGCAGCTGTTGAAGCTTGAACCCAAATGCCTTCTTATCTGAAAGTCTGTTAAGAGGATGCTCTCAAGTCACAGGAACTAAACTTTACAAGTTTATCACCATGGTCCCTTTTCTTTCTGATGCCTGCCAGGTGTGTGATGATTTTATACCAGTAATAGGTGAAAGAATGAGGAGGGTTGGTGATAGGATTTCCTCTTAGCTTTAATGTAAGTGCTTCCGTAGGTTCCCTGCTACTACAGAGAGCAGTTCCTGCTAATGTATACTAGGAGAAGAGAATAAAGGGTTCAAATATCCAGTTTCAGAGTTTACTGCTTTCCACGGGTTTCCTGCTG
>NW_010193009.1:38050-50898 GCF_000695765.1 Mesitornis unicolor
CACTATAAATTGGATCCTAAATTTCAAAGTCTGTAGTGGTATAAACCTGTGCTGGCTTCATCAAATCAATGCCAGTGTACCTTGTTGGAGGTTTAACTCTCGATATTTGCTGTGGAGGGCAAAGTTACTCAAACCCTGACTGTTTGCAACAGCACTGATCTTCCTTCCTTTGCCCCCCACCACCCCTCTCTGTGTAAGGAAGCAAAGTTGACACCTGTTACAGCCCTCAATCACAGTATAGACTGCCAGTGCCTTCTTTGCTTTCTGTTTTAATTGACCTGCATGATGGCTAATGAGTGGAAGTACTGAACAGCAAGCAGAAGGAAAGGTGCTCTGTGAGGTGAGCAGCACCGGTGCCTGAGCTGCCTTCGGGCTTCTACCGACAGAGCGCCCGTGGGCCCCGCCGACAGCCGCCATAGAGAGCCGCGACCCGGGGCGGGGGGAGCCGGCAGCCCCGGCAGCTGTCCCTGCTGCGGTCCGACAGCGCCCTCCTCCGGAGCCGGCCTGCACTGCACCGCTGCTCCTCCACCGCAGGCTGTCTGGTTTTTGTTTTTAAACTTTTATTCAGCCAGTCATTCGCCTGCCTCAGGCAATCACTGTGCCTCTCTTTCAAACAGTACTTAACTCTCCCAAATAAATCCAGTGTTTTCTCTTCATTTCTACTTGCTTTAATTTCTTTCTGAACTGGTGGAGCTGCAAATATTCCTGTTCCCTTTCTGCTGCCCGTGCTGTAAATACAGACAGGAATAGACTAGACCAGAAGACAGGGTATCTCATCCACATGGAGCCCTTTGTCCTTGCCACAATCTGAGCTTCTGCATTTGCAATTTATTTTGCACAAGTAGTTTTTATATTTTACTCTTGTATATTGGTAATGAAAGACAGGAAAGTGCTGTGCTGTGCCCACCCAAACCTAACAGGTGACTTGGGGCCTCTTAATCTTAAACAGCAATTTAGTTGTGAATGTGATTGAAAATGATGGCAAAAGCATGTTTTTCCTTGCTCTAAAAAGCTGGCTGTGCAATGTAACTGAGGGGCACCAGGTGGCACCACGGCTGATCTGCTGGCCTGGAGCCCCCCAGGGACAGAAGCCTCCCCTTGCTGCCCGGGCTGCGCGTTCCTCCAAGTGCTGAGCGTGGGTCTGTTTGCATTTTCTTAGAATTATTCTTCCTGGGTGCAGCAGGTGACGCTTTGACAGAGAAAACAGCATGTGCTGAGAAGTTACTTTGACTATGGGGGGAGGAGAAGACATGTTGAAGGTATCGGGAACTGAACACGAAAGGCTTGGGCAACGCTTGCACATTGTCTGACTGTGTAGAGAGGCTTGTGCTCTTGCAGCCCACGGCTTTTCCCTTAGGGATGCAACGTCAAATTCGGAGTTACTGATAATTAGTACCTGAGAGCAGAAGAACTAGCAAAAGGATAGAGACTTTTATATGAATATGATGTCTCCTATGCTCTAGTGCTGTTTGGATACATGACAGAAGCTAATGAATTGTCTGGCCCTCGTATCTGCTAATTCAGAGGGTTAAAAACATTTTACAAGCTCTCAAAGGAAAAGAAACAAAACAGTGTACCAGTGAGGCAGGAGCATTTGCATTTGCAGCATTGAAAATAATGGAGTCTAGTCCAGTTAATTTTATCCCAAGTAATCTGCAAGATTACAACAGTTGTAAACAGAACACACAGAACAATAAAATGTGGGCAGAAAAGAGTAAAAAAGAGATTCTTCTGGTTGAGGTGAAATCTGGATGTGCTAAGAACTTGGCTGTGAGATGGGATTTTTGCCCTGTCTTTTCTCTTACCTGTAGTTTGATTTTTGGAAGACTTGTGTTACTTCCTGGGCACAGCCCTGATTCTTGCTCATAAATTGTCTTTTCCTCAGATTTGCATACAGTTGCTGTGTTGTGCTGTGCCAAGCCATGTACATGTTTATTTGCCAGGGTAAAAATTTTGTGTTCAGTGGCTCTGAATGAGCTTATGCTTCCATAAAAAGTGCTGACTACCAAACTGCCAGTCTTAATTCCAGTGAGGAGTGCAATGTGCCTGGTTAAATCAAGCTCTCTGCAGTGTGCGACCACTTCCATAAATGTTTCATGTTGTCTGCGTGATGCTTTTATAATACAGCATTTGCCTCTGTAACCATTGCACAGGAAGTAAATAATTGATAGCATTTATGGCAATCAAAGTGTAATTTCTATTTCCATTTTCATGATGGAGCATTTCATAAAGATAATTTATTTCCCTAATTTGTGCTCAGAAAAAGGCTCTGAGCTGCTGTGGAGTGAGAAATTCTACAGTGTTAAGAATTTGTTTGTGCTACGTTCATTCCCAGAAATGGTCAGGATGCTTGTGAATACTTAATGAATAATTCTGAGTTATCATGGATGCTGCATGTGAATGTTGAGTCTTTTTGTTTGGGAACTCTTTTTGCTTTTGTTCTGTATTTGCCACTTGGTAGTACTTCAGTGAAGCAAATGAACTCATAGTAAACAAGGGTTTAAGAAATGGTTTTTATGTTTGGACCATTTTATCATGTCGCAGCATCTGCATTAGTGTTATCTCAGTGAACTAACAAACTACCCTAATAAGCTTAAGCAAAGGAATGATCAGACATGAATGAAAATATATTTCACAGTAGCTGATAATACGGGTTTGAATGCTGCATACATGTGATTGTATGTGATCAGAATTTAATTTGACCAGGAAACAGGCTAATAACTGTATCCTGCTGTGTGTGTTGGAGCATCGGGAACTGCTGATGCCGTAACAGTCATGCCACGGGGTGGTAATACAGCCCAGTGGGGCTTGTCTCAGGAGGTGTCCCCTTGCTGCTGCAGGCGTGCTACTCACCCCGAGATCTTTTTGGTTCCTTGTGTATTTTGGCTCTCATTCTGTGAATGGACTGTGGTGATTGCTTTTATATGAACATATGAACACAAAATAGCATGTAGAGTTAGTGGATTTTTGCATGTGCTAGTGTTCTTGCTCTAATTTCCTTTGAAAAAAGGCTTCTAGGGAATGCTTTTTTGTTTCTCGATAAAGCCATTAAGATCATGCCTTCTTCATCTGAAGAGAAATCCACAAAATGTGCACAACATCTGGGGTTTTTTGTTTTGGTTTTGGTTTTGTTTTTGTTTGGAGAGCCCTGCTCTGAAGCTTGCAATCCTTCACCATTTGCACACATGCTGAGCAATGGACCACACAGAACTGGAGGCTGTATGAATGCCTCCAGGATAAAATCCAGAGAGATTTCTCACATAGTGACTTCTGACATTCTTCTTCCCAGGAATCTCAGTACCAAGCTCACTGCTCCTGCACAGCCTAAGGAGAGGGATAGGTTAGCATTTAGGCTCCAGCTTGTCTCTAGTAGGTAAGCAGTTCCATGCCTTAGAATGAGAAGGTGCTAAGGAAACGAGGAAATAGAGAGGCTGTGTGGTGACATGCAAGCCTTATGCAGGGGACGTGCCTGGTGGGTTGCACAAGAAACAGCTTTTCTCTTCCCATCGCCCTCATGCCACAAGCACTGAGCTGTAATGCAAGGGAGAGGCGTCACACGCAGCCTCTTCCGTAATGAATGGTGGAGAGTAACAGCTCCATCTCCAGAGAGAGTAGATTTGAACTACGAAGCTGTTGAGGGCCTTAGAGGGAAAATGTGTTTATCTGAAGCTTTTGGAACTGTAATCCCCAGTAACTGCTTTTCCACTTCATGTTAGGGAGGAGGGAGCTCAGCCAACAAGAGACCCTTTCAAAACCCCCATTTGTGCACATGTCCCACAGCTTTTGTTCAACTTCAGCAGTGTTATCAAGAGCATTTCATGTTGTTGCACGTATCCTAAAACTGCAGTGAGTTAAGCCTCGGTCCTTATTCCCGAACTCTTTGGAGGTTGCACTTCACAAATGCAGAATGCTGGTCTCATCTGAGCAGCACAAATATTGTGGATTGAATTCAGAAAGATGAGTGGAAGCTGTGCACGCAGGCAGGGTCTGTCTGTGACAGGGACCTACCTCCCTTGTTGCAGCGCAGTAAACACAGGGGTTGCTGACAAATGCTGTGAAAACAACTGAATGCACAGTCTGCCAAAGTCCTCACCCGTACCAGACTCTCCTAGTAGTGCTATGTTTTCACCTGCCACTTCAAGTAATCAGCAGCCTTCTGTATGTTTTTGCAAGTATTTATGTAAAGCTGCTCGTAACACAGGGCGAGATGGGGGCGAAGTAATTGCTTGTGATCTTGCAGGAATATCTTTTCTGCAATGTTAGATTCAGTCTTTACGCAGTATTTCAACTCTCCCTTTACCCTGCCCTAGGTAAATAGATTGACTGTACTTTTTTGTTCTGGCAGCATTTGGGGTTGTTCAGCCTGGAGAGGAGAAAGCTCCAAGGAGACCTTGCAGCAGCCTTCCAGTACCTAAAGAGGGCCTACAGGAAAGCTGGGGAGGGACTCTTTATCAGGGAGTGTAGTGACAGGACGAGGGGAAATGGTTTTAAACTAAAAGAGGGTAGATTTAGACTAGATATTAGGAAGGAATTCTTTACTGTGAGGATGGTGAGAGACTGGCACAGGTTGCCCAGAGGGGTGGTAGATGCCCCATCCCTGGAAACGTTCAAGGTCAGGTTTGACGGGGCTCTGAGTAATCTGATCTGAAGATCTTGAAGATGCCTCTGTTCATTGCAGGGAGGTTGGACTGGATGGCCTTTGGAGGTCCCTTCCAATCCAAACTAATCGATGATTCTAGATACCCCCCCCTCCCTGGAAGTCCTCAAGGCCAGGTTGGATGGAGCTTTGAGCAGCCTGGTCTAATAGCCCTGCCCATGATGATTATCCGTAAATGATTTTTAAGGTCCCTCCCAACCCAAATCATTCTGTCATTTACAGAATTTCCTAGTCAGTAAATCAAAAAGTAAAAGCTTTCTCATCCAAAAAGAGCTTTGCAAAAGCCTGTGTGCTCTCTAGAATTTGGGAGCGAAGGGCTGTCACAAAGGAAGACGTGGGGTCTGTGTGCATTAAGACTGGGTGAGGTGACAGCATGGCACAGCTGGAATAGTTAATGGTCTTGCATCTCACCTCTCTGCTGCTGTGCATCTCTCTGGGGTGTTACTTTGGAAAAGCCCATCTTCAGCTCAGTACTGTTTAGCCGGTAAGACAGGGCTTGTTTCCAAAGGTAGGCTCTGGGTTGTCACTCTTATTTCGTAGATGAAGAAGCTGAGGGACAGAGCAGAGGAAATGAGTCCATGGCCAGAAAGTGTATCTTTAGCAAAGCTGGGTGTAAATCTCTAATGAAGAGACCCAAATCTTGCTGCCAGGTTTAAGAGCATTTAATACCCTTTGTTACGCTTTCGCTGGGGATGGGTGGGCAAGAGAGCAGTATACTGCACCATGGTGTGTGTGTTATAATGTCTATTACGTATCATAGTAATTGTTTCAGTACATTCAAGGTCTGATTTTTAAGATTTTGAGCTTGCAATAGAATACATTGCTCAGAGAGCTCTGCCTGCCTCTCCTCTTATCTGTTTTGCCTGCAGCAATGGATCAAGTGAGCATGGATGATTCTTTCTCTACATGGGTTTTGTGTATTAACTTTCTCCATTAATTGCTTTTCTTCCCCCTCTTGCTTCAGTAAAACTCGAGTGAAAAATAATAGAATTAAAAATCACTCCCACAGTCGGACACAGCAATCATTTAAGGGTGTTATTAGTTTATGGCTTACTTGTAAGCGAAAAAGCTGCAGCAGTGGCTGTGGTATGCCACGTCTTTGAATTCGTTTTCAGGGTCTGCAGTGGGGAGCTCAGATTTGCGCCCCTGGAGCAGAGCTGGGGAAGCGTCATTCCACCAACCTTCTCGACTTGGGTTGTTTTTACAGGTGGCAAGTGAAATTCTGGACATGTATGTTTATAATTTGCACTACAGTGCTTTTTAAAGGGTGTTTTAAAAAACTGAGCCATGTGCAGTCTGGTCTTACTAGTTTTGGGAGCTTAGTTTCTTGCTAGAAGACTAGAGCAGCCTAGTCAGTGGTAGTTGCTGTAAGGGGCGTGCTCTGGTAGCACAGACGTCTCCACGGAATTACCTTCCTTCCTGGTGCTAGAATTGCCTGTCTGAAGACCTCTTACCTGAGTCTCAGTTATGTTCTTCAGAGTCTTTCAGATAAGCTGTTATTCACCTGGTAGCTGTGAAAAGTTCCAAAAATCCTGTTGAAGTTCAGGAGATCTGCCTCAGCTGTTTGTGGTCTTTGTAGCCTTAGCTTTTGAGTGTCTCAGTCTTTAGCGTGCTCATTACCGCAGAAGTGTGGTGGCAAAAGGAACTGCTGTTATTTCTGCATTACAGCCAGAAAATTAAAAGTCACACAGCAGTAGTGTTCCTAAGGAGGGCAGTTTGGTCCTCCCAAGCTGTTGGGCCTTTGTCCTGCCCCCTGGGAAATTCTCTGTTCCTGTGGCCGTAATTCTTCTGCTACTTAAGGCTCGGAAGCAGCTGTTCTCCAGATTTTAGCCTCAGTTTCCTATCCTAGGTTAACTCTGTTTATGGCACACTGACCTCATGTGTGGTCAGTCTGCATTTGTTACAGTGCATTAAATCCCAGAGACGCTGATTCTCTTTGTCAGGATTCAAATACCCATAATCCTCCTTCTTATACTTCACTTTCAAAAGAACATAAATTGAATCCAACAGAGGCTACTTCAATTTTGGCTAAAGACCATCAGCATTAGGAACAAGTGGGCGTAACGTGTAATAACTAAGCTACTTTTTAATGCAATTCAAACGTCATTTACGGACTGTTCTCCTTAGATAAAAACCTAAGTCTGGGACTTAAAAAAAGAGCTCTAGCATGTTTTCATGGAAACCATGCAGCTGCTTAATTTTCTTCATTTCCTCTTAACTGTGCAATGCCTAAAATGCTTTTTCTTGGCCGCAAGTGCTGCCGTGCTGGGTTAGCCCAAAAGCCCTGGAGGCTCAGTGGCCTGTCTCAGATGGGGTGGGTATTGGGTGCCAAGGAAAGGGTGTTAGAGCGTGGCAAGCATAACCAGGTACTTCCTAAATTACCTCCCAGTCTCTAGAGATCAGCAGTCCAGAAACTTACTCAACTCTAGAAGTAAGACCTTTTAATTTAATAAGACTTCATTGTTAAATTTTTTCTTTTTGTCCATGAGGATTTTTTCAGTCACTTCTTGAAACAATATGAATTCATAACCTGCAACAGCTATAGGAAGGATTCCCCCCACTAACCAGTGAAACACCTTCCCTGTGCTCAATGTCCAGTCACAGTAGGTCCATTTGATGGCTCGTTCTAGCTGCAAATATTTATTTGGGTGAATTCTGTAGTCTGAGGCTTTTTTGTCTTCACTGTGCAGGGGATACTCAGCACTGTGGTCTGAGGTGCAGAAAGATTTCATGCCATCTGATTTTGCCCTGACCTCTGTAAAAGTGTGCAGCTTCAATTGCTTTCAGTGTGGGAGCTGCTGGAGAAACAGACTGTTAGCAAACATGACTTTATATCTTTTATGTGACTTGTCTGCACTGATCTATAGCTAAGCTAAGAGCTCTCATATGCCGTGTTTTCATTCAACGTTGGTGCGTACCGGACACCACTGCAGGTCCTCCCCACAGGTGCCATTCCAGCATCCCCAGCGGTCTCAGCTCAGAGGTGTCGCTGCCCTTGATTAAAGATGTTAAATGTGGTACAGGAGATCTGCATCTGCTGTCTTGTGAGTTATTCTTGCTCTGTCTCATCTGGTCTTTGCAAAATAGAAACTGAAGGTGGTATTGATGCATTTGGAAACATGCTTAAATTTCTCTTCTGATCAAAGACTCTCAAACTTTTCTGCAGTCCAGCTGCCATGCAAAAGAAGTGTAGTTACAGATATTGAAAGTTCACCTGTGCCATCTGTCTTGTAATATTTTGTGAGATTTCTAAAACACTCCTCCCATAAAGTTGCTCATGGCACTTCTGTTTCTCTTTTGCCAAATCAGTGGCAACAGTACCCAGGGGCACAGTAGCTGAATTTTCAGAAGGTTAGTGGGCTGAAAGCCAGGTCCGAACCATTCCTGATTCACCTCTGTTTGAGCAAAACTTTCATAGGATTGAGTTGTGTTCCCCGTGCTAAGGGAAGGGAGCTGGGCTGCATCCTTGCTGTGTGGAGTGACAGCCTGAGGAGAGTGCCCTGGGGCCCGCCAGGGATGATTCCCATCATCTTCCACTTTCCTAGGGCTATGAGTGTAGCCTCAGTTTCTAGCAGAGGAGCCCCGGGCACCGGGACTGCAGCTGCCCTTGTCATTTGGATTTCTCCTTGCTTACCCTGTGAGCACACACGTATGCTGCTGTGGGGGACAGTGTAGGATCTGGATCCCAGCTAATCCCTCTTTCCTGTCCTCAGTATGCAGCCTGGGAATTAGGAATATCTGTCTTGGGTTCATATGGCGGATAATAGTGCTCTCTGCTGTCTGGGTGCTGTATGCCATCCTGATGGGAAGAGAAGGGTGCCTGAGGGGTTAGGAGAGACCCTTCAGCACAACCTGATGCTCCCTGGAAAAGGAGACGCTTCAGCCCTGGCCAGTGCTCTTTAGGGCAAAGGCTGAGCTGTGGGCTCTGATTTTAGGCTGTTGATTGCAACAGAGCAACTGTATTGCTTTTTTTAAGCCTTCTAGGAAGTAAGTATTTGGGTCAGATCACTTTGTGATTGGGAAAGGGTAATAAAAGACTGAACCTAGAAATCATTTATATGTAATATAAATTATAAATTAATATAAAGAAGAACAAAGGCTTAAATGAATGTATTTCAGTACAGGCACTCTTTAAACAATATAATTCAATGCACTTATAAAGCCTCTGATAGTCCATATCAAAAACCAAGGAATGATGCCTCCGCTTTCAGAGGCAGAGTGCGCCAAGGGCCCCGTGTGTGCCAGAGCCAGGGGAACCTCAGAGCTCCCCGCTGCCAGCACTTCCCACGCAGCAGCTTCAGGGCAGCGAGCAGGGTTGGCCACGGGTGACTCACCCGTGGCTGTGGAGGAGACAGTGTCCAGAGCCATCCCTGGGGCTGGTGCCTGCGATGGCCAGGCAGGCATTTTGTGGTTTCCTACAGCAGAGGGTAGTGTTACCTGTGTCTGCACCACTGGAAACAGAGATTGCTTCAAAATGATGGGTGTATTTAGTCTGCCTGTTTCAAGCTGATGCGGAGTAGTTAAATATTTATAGCAGACGTACATATGGATCTTTGCTGCTTTACTGAAAATATTTTTTTCTGTGAAGCAAATACACAAGCCATTAGCTCTCTAACTCTGTACCGCAGTGCTGAAGCTTAGCTTGCAAAGCTTACCAGGCTGCTGGTTTCCTGAGAGCATTCCTTTATCACGTGTAATACCTTCCTCTGCTAGCAGTTGTCTTACTACTTTATTCTTGATAAAATTTTATTTTTTGGAATGTCACACCTTTTACAGAAATGCATTTCCTCTGATGACACCGTCTCCTAGGTGCATGAGATCAGATACGCAGCAAAACCTAATTAAAGGCAACCATGCAGTTATTTTCCCCAGTTGCTCAGCACCACTGGTGGGCAGTTCAGGGATCTCCATCCTGCCATGGAGTCACGGGAAGGAGTCCCCCATCCCGCATGGCCCCCCTGTCCCACAGCCCTTGGGTCCCAGGCGGGCTGGTGCCGTTGTGCCGCAGGTGAAGGTGTTGTTTGACCTGGCAGAGGAGCCCATGTTGGTTGCTCATCTTTGGAGAAGCAGCAATGGCTCTCAGCTGGCTGAAGGCCGAAATCCTGGAGCCCAGGTCTGCGTGTCATGTCCCTCAGGTTTCCTATATGCCTCCTACACCGGCTGTGTCCTCAGTGGACTGGCAGGGGAAAGTGGTATTGCCAAGGCAGGAAGAAATAGTAAAACTGAAAGCCAACTTTTCTAAAGTAATCTCAAAGGAAAATCAAGTCAGCATAATAGGTAGCTTAGAGATGAGGTAAGTAGTTCTGCAGATTTAAGTTTGTGTGTGTCTCTGGTGAGCTGCAGATGAGGGCACTGAGCCCTTGGGAGTACACTCCTGCTCTCCTGAGTAGGCTGTAGAAACGTGTTGGTCAACATTGTCATAGTTTGCATATTTCATGTACTTTTGACTTCCACCTCCACTCTTTGCTCCCTCGTGTGTTCCTACAGGGACTGGTACCAGCTGGTCTGAGCTTTCAAGCAACTTCCAACAGCTGCTTATTTAGGGGAGAAGGTAGAAAAACACCAACAGCCCAAACAAGAAAACAAAACCTTGAAAAACCTACTTGCCAGAAAACAGATTCTGTCATTTCCCATAAGGTAAGCTTTGCTGCACAGAAAACACCTGGTCTTGAATCCTGGGAGAGGAAACGTTTAGTGCTGAACAAAGAAGGGATTTAAGGCCTGATTGTTTGCCTTTCCAAAAAGGCCTCTGACACCCTGAGCTGGAGCACCCAGAATGCACATTGTGCTCTCTGCAGAGACAACTCAGCTTCTTTTTGCTTAATACAATGCATTTGTCACTTTACGTTTTTTAATTCTTGTGAGAAAACTTCAAGACCATGCATTTATTTATTTACTTGCTGAGCAGAGTTTGCCAAAGAGCCTGTTTGACAGTTTGCAGGTGAGGTGAGTGGGGAAATTAAACTTCTGGGCCTTGCTGGGGATTCAGCTGATGGCTCTACTCGTAGGAGTAGGACGCTGATTTTCCTGGGCCTTGCAAACCACATGGGGCATGGAGTGCTTGACCGTCTGTGTGGTGGCAAGCTTTTACAGGGTAAAATGTGCCCTTTCCTCTGGGAGACCATCACCCTCTCTGAGTAGCCAGAGTAGGACACTGATTTTTCTGGGCCTTGCAAACCACATGGGGCTTGACCGTCTGCATGGTGGCAAGCTTTTACAGGGTAAAATGTGCCCTTTCCTCTGGGAGACCATCACCCTCTCTGAGTAGCCACTTCTTTTGGCAAAAGATAAGTGGCAGTGAATCAGAGCCAAGTAACTTGGTGTTCCTAAAACAAACTGTTTTGACTCAGCTACATAGAGGAGCAAGGTTCTTCAGTTCAAGTGTTATCTTGGTCCAAAGTATTTGTCAGTTGGGAGCTGTGTTTGTGGAAGTGTTTCTTTTTGTTTTGGTTTCCTTTCTCTCTCCTTCAAGTGCTGATTTCTTTGAGGCTTGCTTGCAGAGTTTGGTGTTAAGATTCAAGACCACTTTGTATGAGGCATTTTCTCAAGTCTGTGGCTCTGTTAAGTCATGAAGGAGCATCCAGCTTCAGGATAGATAGAGGTGCAAATATGCTGTCACCTCCGGCATTAGGAAAAATAGAGATTTGATATGTTCTCCCATAAAACAGCAACGGGCAGCTGGGAGCACTGAAGTTGTTAAGTGAATGCACAAAGGAAGGCTGCTCAACAGCGCCAGTCACAGCTCTGGGAAGGAGGGTGCAGGGTGCTGGGATGATGGCTGCTTTGACCGCCGCTTTGGCCGCCACTTCAAGCCTGCTCCTGTTGCCCTTACTCGTGCTCCAGTTTGCGGTAGTGGGAGGGTTACCTTACTGAATTTTGCAGCATTGACAATCATCCTTACCAAACGTTTGAGGATCTGCAGATATCTCAAATGCCAGGATCAAGACTTTTATGTAAAGTTTTTGGAAACAAACCTTCCAGTTTGGTTTTAGACACTCTGGAAGTCAGGACACATTGGATCTGGGGTCTGATTTGGTCCAAGACTAAATCTGAGAAGCACATTTCAATCCCTTTGCATCCAAAGGAAGGTTGAATTTAGATATATTTTTTTTCTCCTACCCTCCATAAACACAGGCACACCACTATTTCTCTCTGCTAGGGAGATGCTTCTGTTTGATGTTTAGACTTGGGGCCTGTTAGCTGGAAATAATCTTGCATTGAGCCTTAGGTGGGAGCCATTTCTCCAGGTTTTTTATATTCAGTGTTAGTCTGTTTATCTGTTCCTTTGACGTGTGCCGTAAAAATATATACTTAATCAAACTGATCTGGCATTTTAACATGAAGCCCCAATGTATGTTACATTTCTCAGTAAAAGTTCTTTGTTTAATGATTGACATTTTTGTCACTACTGCAGCAGAAGAACCGTGCTGATGGTGAGGAGGTCTTATGTGCTAGAAATGAGTTGACCAACGAACAAAATGTAGGTGACACAGCAAATATATGGCCTGGTTTGCTGGGATTTGTTTTTATTTCCTAAAGAGTACTTGGAAATAATCACAGAATCACAGAATCTCAGGAGTTGGAAGGGACCTCGAAAGATCATCCAGTCCAATCCCCCTGCCAGAGCAGGATCACCAGAGCAGGTCACACAGGTACACGTCCAGGTTGGCCTTGAATGTGTGCAGAGAAGGAGACTCCACAACCTCTCTGGGCAGCCTGGGCCATGCTCTGGCACGCTCACAGTAAAGAAGTTTTTCCTCATGTTCAGGTTGAACCTCCTATGCTCCAGCTTGCACCCATTGCCCCTTGTCCTGGCATTGGACATCACAGAGCAGAGCCTGGCTCCTTCCTCCTGACACTCGCCCTTTACAAATTTATAAACATGAATGAAGGCACCCCTCAGTCTCCTCTGCTCCAAGCTCAAGAGACCCAGCTCCCTCAGCCGCTCCTCATAAGGGAGATGCTCCACTCCCTCCATCATCTTTGTGGCTCTGCTGGACTCTTTCAAGCAGTTCCTGTCCTTCTTGACCTGAGGGCCCAGAACTGAACACAATATTGCAGATGTGGTCTCACCAGGGCAGAGTAGAGGGGAAGGAGAACCTCTCTGCCCTACAACCACCCCTTCTCATACACTCCAGGATGGTGTTGGCCTTCCACAACGCCACAAGGGCACACTGCTGGCTCATGGTCA
>NW_010193010.1:0-2935 GCF_000695765.1 Mesitornis unicolor
TCACATGGATCCTATGGGTCCCATTGGGGTCCTATGCGTCCTATGGGTCCTATGGGTCCTGTGGGTCCTATGGGGTTTCTATGGGGTTTTGGAGCATCCCATTGGTCCTATGGGTGCTGTTGGGGTCTTATGGGTCCCATGGGTCTCACATGGGTCCTATGGGTCCCATTGGGGTCCTATGGGTCCTATGGGTCTTAAATGGGTCCTATGGGTTCTATGGGGGTCCTATGGGTCTCACATGGGTCCTATGGGTCCTATTGGGGTCCTCTGGGGTTTCTATGGGGTTTCTATGGGGTTTTGGAGTATCCCATGGGCCCTATGGGTCCTATGGGATTTAAGGTCCCTCACAGGATTTCGGGTACCCCCCATTTCCCCCCCCCCCAAGGTGATCATGGCCACCAACCGGGCGGACACCCTGGACCCGGCCCTGCTCCGGCCGGGCCGTTTGGACCGGAAAATCGAGTTCCCGCTGCCCGACCGGCGCCAGAAGCGCCTCATCTTCTCCACCATCACCAGCAAGATGAACCTGTCCGAGGAGGTGGACCTGGAGGACTGTATCCCGCTCCGGGGGGGACCTTTGGGGACCTTTGGGGTCGTTTGGGGACGCCCCGGGGCCGTGGGGCCACCTTCTGGGGATGGGGATCCCGTGGGGATGTTGGGGACCCAATGGGGACATCGGGGAGGGTCAGGGACCCAATGGGGACATTGGAGACCCCAGGGAACACTGAGGAACCAATGGGGGCATTGGGGACCCCAGGGGACGTCAGGGAGGGTCAAGAACCCATGGGGACATCGGGGACCCAATGGGGACATCAGGGACCCCAGGGGACATTGGGGACCCCAAAATACATTGAGGACCCCATGGGGAACCAATGGGGACATCGGGGACCCCAAGGGACATTGAGGACCCCAAGGGGACATCAAGGACCCTATGGGGACATCGGGGACCCCAAGGGTTATTGAGGACCCCAAGGGACGTCAGGGACCTCATGGGACATTTGGGACCCAATGGGGACATCAGGGAGGGTCAAGGACCCCATGGCGACATCGGGGACCCCAGGGGACACTGAGGAACCAATGGGGACATTGAGGACCCCATGGGGACATCGGGGACCCCAAGGGACATCGGGGATCCCATGGGGACATTGGAGACCCCAGGGGACACTGAGGAACCAGTGGGGACATTGAGGACCCCAATGGACGTCAAGGATCCTATGGGGACATCGGGGACCCCAGGGGACATTGAGGACCCCATGGGGACATCGGGGACCCCAAGGGACATCGGGGATCCCATGGGGACATTGGAGACCCCAGGGGACACTGAGGAACCAGTGGGGACATTGAGGACCCCAATGGACGTCAAGGATCCTATGGGGACATCGGGGACCCCAGGGGACATTGAGGACCCCATGGGGACATTGGGGACCTCAGGGGACACTGAGGAACCAATGGGGACATTGAGGACCCCAAGGGACATTGAGGACCCAATGGGGACATTTGGGACCCTATGGGACACCAGGGAGGGTCAAGGACCCCCATGGACATTGAGGACCCCATGGGGACGTTGGGGACCCCAGGGGACATCAGGGAGGGTGAAGGACTCAATGGGGACATTGGGGACGTTTGGGGATGCCCCGGGGCTGTGGGGGCACCTCCTGGGGACGGGGATCCCGTGGGGATGTTGGGGACCCCATGGGGACATCGGGGAGGGCCAAGGACCCAGTGGACGTTGAAGACCCCATGGGGACATTGGGGACCCCAGGGGACACTGAGGAACCAGTGGGGACATTGAGGACCCCAGGGGACATCAAGGACCCCAGGGGACATTGGAGACCCCAAGGGACATTGAGGACCCAATGGGACACCAGGGAGGGTCAAGGAGCCATGGGGACATCAGGGACCTCATGGGGACGTTGGAGACCCCAAGGGACATCAAGGACCCCAGGGGACATTGGGGACCCCAAGGGACATCAAGGACCCCAGGGGACATTGGGGACCCCAAGGGACATCAAGGACCCCAGGGGACATTGGGGACCCCAAGGGACATCAAGGACCCCAGGGGACATTGGGGACCCCAAGGGACATTGAGGACCCAATGGGGACATTTGGGACCTCATGGGACATTGGGGACCCCAAGGGGACATCGGGGACCTCATGGGGACATTGGGGACCCCATGGGACGTCAAGGACCCTATGGGGACATCAAGGATCCTATGGGGACATTGAGGACCCCATGGGGATGTTGAGGACCCCAAGGGACATCAAGGACCCAATGGGGACATTGGGGACCCTAGGGGACACTGAGGAACCAATGGGGACATCGGGGACCCCAAGGGACATTGAGGACCCCAAGGGGACATCAAGGACCCCATGGGGACATTGGGGACCCCAGGGGACACTGAGGAACCAGTGGGGACATTGGGGACCCTATGGGACACCAGGGAGGGTCAAGGACCCATGGGGACATCAGGGACCTCATGGGACATTGGGGACCCCATGGGGACATCGGGGAGGGGCAAGGACCCCCATGGACATTGGGGACCCCAGGGGACACTGAGGAACCAATGGGGACATCGAGGACCCCATGGGGACATTGGGGACCCCAAGGGACATCGGGGACCCCAGGGGACACTGGGGACCCAATGAGGACATCAAGGACCCCATGGGGACATTGGGGACCCCAAGGGCCATCAAGGACCCGATGGGGACATCAGTGACCCCCAAAAGGACATCGGGGACCCCAAGGGAGGGGCTGGGGGCTGGTTTGGGGACACGGAGGAGGGGACGTTTCCTTCACCGCCACCTCCCCAAGATGTGGCACGGCCGGACAAGATTTCGGGGGCCGACATCAACTCCATTTGCCAGGAGGTGGGTGACAGCGGGGACACGGGGACATGGTGGCCATGACCGGGGTTGACCTGGTGGCCAATCCCAT
>NW_010193011.1:0-24435 GCF_000695765.1 Mesitornis unicolor
AAGAGGCAGAGAAGGAGGAAGAAGGGCCATCTCCAGCAAACTTGCCAATCTGTAGTGAATGTGACATTGCTGGTATGAATAGCATTAATTGGTCAGGCTGAGGTCATGTTGGAGTTGACTCCCTTAGCTTTCAATTCCCTCTTGCCTCTGCAACTTTATCTCAAGACCTTGAAGCCCTTAAGCACTGTGGCAACCTGCATACCAGTATTAGCTGAAACCTGTAACAAAGTTTTTATCAACTTTGTTCCCATGAAATAGAGCATTGTAGTCCTTTAAAAATTGCAGTTTTCCTTAACAGAAAACTGAATTAAAAATTCTGTCCCACTAAACCAGGACATCTCCTTGTTAAAGGAATTAGGTCTCTTTAACAGGAAATTATCTCCTTCATAACCTCAGTGTGACATCACAGTGTCATTGTAATTTTTGCTACTATTGCTGTGCATAAAACTGTGATGCCACAACAGTAGGTATAATGACATGAGACTTGAGCTCCTGGGAGGCAGAGGGAGGCAATAACAATGGCTTTGCAGCAGTTTATAGCTCCTGAGGAGTCAGTGTGGGCTCCGGCATGGCCAAAGCACTGCGGGAATGAACTACTCTGGCAGCTGGGACTGCCAGGGTGCCCCAGAGCTGCTCCCTCAGCTGTGCCCTTTCCTGTAGGCCCGGCAGAGAAAGAGGGTCCTTGTACCGCCCCCAGCCAAGCGGCAGCTCCCATCATTCAAAGGGGAATCCCAGAGTGTGGCTTACAGCAGTTTTCCAGTCCTCTGGTGCCAGGGCTGGTGGAGAATTTCCAGCCCATTATTTTCAGCCGTGCAAAAGCACTGACAGGAAACATATTTAAGCAGATGTCTTGTGCTTTAGCAAAGTTGCAGTGAGTCATCTGCCTGCCCTTAGGCATTCAACGCACCAGACAGCTTTTTAATGGCTGTGGCATCTTGCTCACAATCTGACATTATGTACACGCTCCCTATAGTTAAATAAAACACACATCTTCAGCTGGGGAAGTTCCAAACCACTTTGCTAATTTTGGTAAATTTGCTGTGCAACTGAGGACCTGCCACAAGAACGTGATGCCTGGTACAACCTCAATATGATTTGGTGTTAACAACCAGAACCTGAATCTGGACTGCAAGTGGCATCGCTGCAGCAGTCTTTTGGGCCACCAGCATTTCTCGTCTTCAGACAGCCCATGTAGACAAAAGGCTTTTTGTGAGCTGGCTGGCAGACTGTGAGGTACGCGTGCAGCTGTGCGCTACATTTCATTTTCCCCTTCTTTGTCCCAACATGCCGCTCAGGGACTGACTCAAAGTGAATTAAAAGAAGAGCAAGATGTTATACAGAATAGTATTTCAGCTGTTAACAGCAGCACACTTTTTTCTTCTGTGGGTGCAAAAATGAATGTCCTATATCAGGTAAACTGTGGTCTTGTTGAATCTGAAAATCCAGTGCAGCAGCTACTGACTGCAATGGGGAAGTACCTCTTTTCCATCTGGCCTTTTGATACTCATCTGCACCTACCTTCTCGTGTCAGTAGAATTACAGCCTCATGTACTGCAGTCCCCACTTTAAGCCATCTAATTAATCAAAATTTGATGCTGAATGGAAGCATCAGAAAAGGACATGTATCCAGCTAGTGATTTGGCTACTGAAAGGTCAGGGAAAATATTTATGTGCAACCATGGCCTGCAGAGCTGATAGTGAAGAACCCTGTTTGATTGGTGCCATGCTTCTGGCCTGCCACTAAGCCTAGATGTGAAGCTGTGATTTCTATATCAGCAGGAGCAAAACAAAGCCTCACCTTAATATTTGCCTGGATAATTGCAAAACAACTGTTTGCACATGTGCTGTGTTTCATACACCTGATAACCCCATGTCATTAACTGACATGAAATCAAAACATGTTACAGAAGCATGAAAAAAATTTAAGTGTCAACTTATGTGAGAAATAAATTGATAAATTTATGGCAACATATCTAAACTGAATCTTATACTGTTGCAGAGCTGATAATTTGAGAATTTTATAAGCATGCTTTCCCTGTTTCATACAAACAATCACTTTCTTTTAAAATAGAAATTAATGATTTTTCCAGCCAGTCTCTCTACTTATTCTGTAAAAATATTTCTCATCAAATGTCATTTTTACGTATTATTATTATACCAGACTGTCTAAAGACATTGTTAAGTATGCTATGCTGCAAAGTTTCTTTATGGAGGGTAATAAATTTAGAGACTGCTTTGCAAGTGCTGCTTTTTGGGTTTACGTTTTGTTTTGTTGCCTTTATGTGATCTCAAACAATGCACATTGCCCTTTTGACGAAGATGCATCTATTCCAGCAGTATAGCCTATGCACTACAAATAGTTGGTTTAAACAGACTCAAAAGTGGGAGTCATTTCAGGTAGAGTCAAGCAGCAGGGGTGTTTCTTCTCCAAGGAAAAAAGGCCTCCTAGTTTCACCCTTTTATTAATTTCAGATTAATTTTAGTAGACCATGAGCATTGAACAGACTCCGCTATGAATTATGTGGAAACACTGCACTGCTTCAGAGTCACTGGATTTCTGACGGCTGCTTTCTCAGGTTCTGTAGTGTCCTGCGGAGAATTCACGTTGAATCCTAAATTGAGGGAGAAGTGATCTCACTTGCCCTTACAGTGGTGTCAGACCTTTCTTTGAAATCTAAAACTGCTGCAGCCTGTTCTGAGAGGCCTTGACGTGCAATTACTGTTCCTGTATCGGAAAGGGAAATCTTGCCATGTGAGAGGATGGCTTGTCCTGGTATGTATACTTTGATTTGCATTGCTATCAAAGGGAGGGAGGAAAGACTAAAATCAATGTAAAGAACCTTTAGATGTAAAGAACTGGCTTTTGGAAATCAGTTTATTGCTGTTCTTCTGAAACTGAAAAGAAAGCATTTCATACACATCTTCCGCAAAGTTTGATACAACACCACATCTGAGTTTACCTGTATGAGTGCCTCATGCCAGTGTGCTTTACTGACAGAACTTGTGTGACTTTCTTGAGACACATTAGTGGAAAAAGCCCCATGATCCAGATTAAGCCTTCCTTGCTGTTAAATTGATTTGCTGTGAAAATTGAAAGAACAATTTGTTCCTGCATGTTGCTTGTGAGTTGCCCTCTTGCTGTGAGAAGAGGTAATTAGTAAACAGACAGTGTAACTTACTCTATATAGCTAATTTCTTTGGTTTCATACTCTGCTACTCATTTTTCTTTTTTTTTTCTATTCATACTGATGACTAAAAGAACTTGGTTGTTTAAATATTTTCGTGAAGGAAAAAGATATTCAAGATGTAAATTGCATTTACTCTGAATAGAGTGCTCAATGAGGTCCTTGAGGACACTGTGGTTACTCATTGAGTAGGGTGATACTTTGAATGTGTAACCCCGTATCTTTTATAAAAAGAAGTAAAGAAATATTGGCATCTGGCCCACTAACATCCTTAATCATTTAGATCCTGCTTAATACGACAGGGCTGGCATAAACAGCATCTTTGTTTGGAAAACAAACAAAAAATCCACTGCATTAATTCAGCAATTAAAGACACATGAAGCCTGAAATATTAACAAAATGGATATGAATGAGAAGAAATTTCTTAGGGTATCTGTAAACTTATCCCTTGACAGGAATGATATATGAAATTGGCACAAATCATGTAGCATGGGTCTCTAACATTTATGAGAATTCTACAAAGAAAACTTATAATAATTGAATTGAAAATGTGAATAGGAAGAGTAATATGCTTTATGAATGTTAAGGGAGCAAAGGAAAGATTGTGAAGTTTCAGGAAAATCTGGTTATTATAGAGCTATTAGTAAATTCCACCCTGGGTTTGAGTTCAAATGTTTTTGTTCACACAATGTTTAGTTGAAAATAACTTAAGCAAAATGCACCATGGTGACTTCATCTATTACATAAATTACATTAACTGTGAAATCTGGTAATGGTATTAAAGAGAAGAGCAATATTATCCTCAATGTTTATTCTTGAGCTGTTTGGAAATCAGCTGCTGCTGCTGGAAGATGTTAACTTGGAAAGAAATTCTGTGGAAAGGTGCTGATTTTGGTAAACTAAAATGAGAGTATTGAGTATAGAATGCATTATGAACAAAACCTGCCACTTAAGACTGAAAAAAAAAAGGTAAAAAAGAATGTAAAAAAACCCCAAATCCTCCAGTGATCTGAGATTGGATAAGTACACTTGATTCAGGCAGAATGAGGCTTACAATCAAGTATTCCTACATCACCATTACAGTCCTAAGCAAAGGGCTGGTTAACTGTGTGGTGAAATGTCTCCTCGTGAAGTTTTCCTTCCAAACTTGAAAAGGCTTAAGTTTCTACCTAATGTAGAACATGAGCACCTTTGATATATGAATTTGAATATGATAAGACTATTTAATCTCTAACTCTACACTGAGGACCAAGTAAGTTTTGCTATGCAAATATCCAAACAGTCTGCAGTTGTATGCATTGAAATTAAATTTGTTCTGATTCTGAACAGAAACACTAGAGTGACAATTCTTTTCAATTAGCATCCGCTTTCTAATGCCCTTTAATTTGGGATCTGAAGTGTCACTGATTATCAGACAAATATGCAACTGGAAGCATCTATCTCATACATGCGATAGGTAAGATTTGAACACCATTAACATGTAGCATGTACGTTATCTGCCCATAATTCCTTAGAATTGAGGGTCTCAGATCTGTAGGACAGGTGTCCATCTCCTCTATATCATGTTCTGACAGCTGCTTGAAAATTAATCTACTTCCACTGTGAGAGTAACAATAAACACTATGTATATATTTAATACTTAAACGTTATTAGAATTGGCTTGAAAGTTGCAGAAAGTTTTTGTATTTTGAAGGCATTTCCTGAAATGTGTATCTGGGATATGGTTAGTGAATCTTCTGGCTAGAAGCTCTACCTGAGTGAGTTTCCATTAGGAAGCTGTTCTTTATTAAGCTTCTTTTTTCTTCTTCCTCCCCCTCCTCCTATTTTCTTAAATTCTCAGTAGTTGCTGCTCAGAAATTCCTCTTCCACATTATTTGAATAGGTACCAAATGGGATAGGTCTGATGTTTTGTGGATCCTAACATCCAACAGTAACCCAGTCATTTTGTGGAGAGGTACAAATTTATGTTATGATATTGTTTTCTTACATCATCACTTCTGATAGACATCCTTGAGTTATACTTATTGAATTTATTAGAGAATTGTTGTTTGCTAAAAAGCAGATTTGATTAATAAATGTCTTTCGTTCTTTTCAAGTCTTTTCAAATATTATTTCAATGTTTATAAATGTGATTTATTTGCAAATCAGGTAAGCTAACAAAGACTGTCTTGCCAAGGAAAAGCACAATAAAACAACAAAAAATGGAATGAGTTTAAAGATGAGAAGCTGAGGTAAGGGACTACAACATTCAAATTGTAGACTTAAATGAACCTTCCTCCCTTTCTTATGCTCTTAAGAAAATCTTTTGGCCTTGATTTATTTTGCACCTTATTTTGACTATCTTCCTTGCTATTCGATATGACTCAAAATCCAAGGACATTAGCGAAGACTTTGCTGTTTTTTAGGGAACTTGCCAAGAACTTCTCTGCTGTTCTCATTCTATCTTAGTATTATCTGGACTAAATTTTACTTATCAGCTACAAAGAGGTCCTGATGCAGGTTTCCACCCTGTCTAAGACATGCTTTCTCAGCTATCAGAATAGTATGTCCCTTTATACTTAATGGAGAAACAGATTCATCTTTCTCTACAGATCAAGACACTGGAGTGCTCTGAACTCAATTCCATCTCCTGGAGGCAATGTCTAAAGTAAGAGAGGATGAACTTAGTTACTCAAGTTAAATGCCTGAAGGTAGCAATCTCGTAATACCACTGACTTTAGTAAGAGTTGAGAATATTAATTAGCATCTAAGAAGAACTCAAGTCTTTGAGAGCTCCATCTGCAATTGAATAACTGAGATAACCAGCAACTACCCTGCAGCAAATGAGTCTTAATTTTCAGAGCACTTGTATTTTACAGGTCTTTTCTTTTTCCTGTGGGAAGTACAGCTTATTTCACAAGAACAATCTGAAGCAGATTTACTGCAAAGACCCATGCAACCAAATATCAGCTCTGCAGTCGCTGTCAAGCCACAAGCAAAGGCCACTGAGGGCATTGCTGTCCTCTGCTTCTCCCTTCTCTCTCTTATGCAGTAACTGTGGAAAGAAAGACTTTTTGCAAGGATCTTAAATTCCTTAGACTGTATAAACGAGCTACGGATTACAGTGTTTAAAAGTGTTCTGAATGTCCACCATAAATTTTACCTTACACATAAGCATCTAAAGGATTGTTTTTCTCTTGCAGTGTAAGAGCTGTCTGTAGGAGGAATGGGGCTAAAATGGGATTATATGCAATGCTGTTGCTACTATAAAGCTGAATCTTGCAGGCTGCCTGAGAGAGTAGCAGTGAGTATAGGAAAATGAAAACAATATTTTATAGCTGTAGTGAGCCTTAAAAGAGAATTATTCCTGTGAGGAAAGCATTCACTTTAAGAAATAACTCTTGTCTAGAAGTGTTACCCTGGTCTGCTTCATTCTGCCATTGGATGCTTACCAAAAATCCTTTTTGGCTATTGTCCTTTGGGTCATAGGGACTGTGGACCACTACTGCAGGCAGGGCCATTTCTGATGGCATTGCTTAAGCAATCCAGAGGGTGCCTTTGGGATTTATGCACCCAAGCTTTTGTGCATAGCTGCTCCCGCTTTTCAGCAACTATATAAGCATGCTGGAAATCCTGTAAGATGAATGATGGAAGTACGTTTGAGATGTTGCTGGTTTTTCATAATATCCAGTAGAGAAAGTTGAGGACCCATGAGCATGCATGTTTTCAGCAAGGCGCATGGATTAGTTACTGATTAAGAGGTTAAGGGTGATAATGTGAATTAGCCCATCTAGTGACTCTGCTGTCTGGGGGTTAATCAGCAGTTTACCTGTTCATTTGGCTTCCAAATTCAGTAGGTGATTGTATGCCTGGAAGCATACAAGTGAATGTTGTTTCTGTGTCAATGTTACAGAGAGCTGATGAATTTATTTTTTATGTTGCTTGACTGTTTTTCATGGTGTGGGTTTCCTTACTGTCACAGAAAGGTGTGTTCAGATATATCTGAAATGAGGCTACTCTCTATCAGCTCTGAAACCAGAGCTATCAAGAAGAAAAAAAAAGAGGATAGCTATCTTGTTCTCTGTGGACACATGGAGCTGTTTCTCCCTGACAGGCAGCAGCTGCCTGCATAGAGATGATGATGCTGTGTTTGCTTTGTCCAGGCAATATGAGCATCTTCTGTGCTTACTGGTGAGGTGCCCTATTACTCGTCTTGAGATCAGCCCTGGTACCTTAAGTGCTTGCCTGTGTAGAGAAAAGTTGAGGGACAAATGGCAATCATTAAGAGAGTGTGACTCTCAGACTCTGCTAATGTGCCTGGGAGCCCAAGGACTGATATATTCAGAAACTATATGAGCACTTCAGTGCTAAACACGCAGACACGAGCAGAGTGTGATGTGATGTCTGCACACGATCTTATCTCAATGCTTTTGGAGAGAAAGGGGGATTTTTTTCAGTTGGTGGGAATTTGATACCTAATTCTCCTGAGTACTTGCTGGAAATCATACTGAGAGGCTTATCTGCTTAGGCATGTATTTGGCAAAAATTATTTTTGTTTGGAGGAGTGTTATCTGACTAAGGGTGGGAGAGGGCTAGGTTCCAAGTTTCAAACATTTTTTTAATCTTGTAACAGATTCACTCTACTTTATTACAGAATATAAATAAATGTAGATAACAAAATGTACTTTAAATGAACATCTGCCTCTCTGAAGAAACCTGAGATTAGTTAGAAAACATTGCTACTTATCTTATGGACACCTAAGACACGAGGAAATCGTGTGGCATGACTACAGTACCTTGTTTTTTCTCATGATGAACATTTTATTTTGCCTGTGGGCAAAACATATAACCTGTTTGCATAAGTCAAACAATGGAAATTGAAATTATTTCCTCGGCAATACAGAATTTCTTATGCCCACTGTGGTCAAATATGCAGTCCATATTCAAGTAATGAAAATTGAAGAGAGTAGTACTACTTCTGTAAGTCCAGTAATAGCACCTCTTTTGTATTATCTTTTTTTCTCAGATGCTTCTGGATCCTCTCTTTTTTGTAAAAACATAAATAACTAAAGTGTGTGTGTGTGGTTTTCTACTGTGTCAAGAATGAAGAGAGACCCTTGACCCCTGCCCAACAAACTGCTTTTAAGTCCTGAAACTGAAACTAAGATTTTGTTCAAGCCACCCCTGCCACTTCTGAATGAACCAAAAGGGCTGAAAAGGGCATGGTAAAAAGCAGGTGGGCTAAGAGATAGGCATGAGAAGCCACAAAATGTTATCCCTCCTTTCCACTGGGAATGGAAGTATCATCTCACTTGTTCAATCACATAGTTGCCCAGACACCAGATGAGACTGGTATATGCAAGACTGCTATGCATATAAGAAGGCTCCAGTTAAATTCTGTATACTTTTTTTCAGTGTATTCCTGTTGATAGAGAGGAGCATTTTTCCTTGAAATTTAAATATACTGGCTAGATGGTTCAATTTGTCTTTAAATGCCATGAAACATACGCTGAGAGTGTTATCAGTCATAGGAGACTTTTTTTTTAATTGAACTTAATATTTCCAGAATGCTCGAGTAATCTGTGATGCTCTTAAGTGTTAATGTTTGCATTAAGACACCATATTAGCACATATGCAACGTGCTTCATCCCATCCATCATACCTTTACCGCATCCATCTGCCTAGTAACCCTTCTCAAATGAGGTAGCTGAGCAGCATTTATATTCAGACCTTATTTCTGCCAGAAAACAGAGAGGTACAAGACAGTTGTGTGCAGGGGGTTTAAAAACAAAATCCCCTCTGGGTCAGACCTGCTACCTTTCTGGAGATTTACCTCCCTGTAGAAAATAGTGAGCAGCCAGCATGAACTCTTGTCTGCAGAATGGAAATATCAAGCTGATCAACATTTCCGCATTGCTAGCAAGATAATCCTTCGTTTGAGCTGCTTATCTGAAATCTGTCTCGTGAATCTGTTGGGAGGATTTACCCCAAGTGGTTAATTATGGTGTTGCTACACTTCCTCCTTTCTCCTTATTCCTTCACTTTAGGAAAAATCATGCATCTATAAAGACTGTGGGCTTCAATTAAAAGCAAATGAAACATTATCTAGCTGAACATTTATTAAGGCACCTGAAATTATCATTTTACATTTGTCTTGATCTTACTCTTTTCCCCGGATGCTCACTGTTGGTGGTGGCCTCTTCCAGGAGGAGGATGGTGGGCTAGGTGGATTTTTAGTCTGAGCTAATCTGGCTGTTCTTATGAGGTTGTGGTGTTTGCTGGGTTTTTTCCTGGTTTTTTTTTTTTAATACATTTGGGGTTTTTTGTTAGCTTGGGTCTTTAAGGTGGCACTATTTATTTTTCTTTTGGTTCAGCTCTGACTTAGGACGCTCAGCTGGAGAGTTCCTCTGTGTCAGGCTAAGCCCTGTCTGTTGTCCTGGCCTGAACCTGGCTGGGAGGGAAGTGCAAAGACAGAATAAAGACATTGCCAGATTAATTATTTCTAGGGCATGTGAGAGTCTTACACTCTTCTACACTAACTTAAACTGCAGAGATGAACCACGGTTAATGAATTAGTTTTTTAAGGTATTTTGTACCTAATTGAGACTTATGAGGAAGCTTTAGTACGTTTTGCAATATAAGTGCCACATTTAATCCTTAATGCAATGGTGATAAAGAATTGCAAAGACATGTTGTTTTACATGAAGGAAAAGTACCATAATAATATGGGAAATATTTTGTAGTTCATTTCTCATTAAATAACATGTAATATGTTTTGTAATATGTAATATGTTTTGTCCATGATGAAATGTTACACTGGTTACTGAGATTTCACACCCAACCTCTTTAGGAAGATCTTTAGGTTCCCTTTGCACACAAACTTCTTTTTCCCTCAGGATGAGCTAGGGCAGTGAGATCAATATATTTATCTGAGTGCAGCTGCTGAATGAACATCCAGTTCCACTGTGCAAGTGGGTCTGGTTTAGGGTGGGCCTTTTATGTAGCTTAGCAGAAAGTGCATCTCATGAGAAATGTGAGAAAAGACTTGAATTAAATTAATAAAAGGCATTTTCATACCAGAGGAGAGGTACTGGAGAGGCTCTGGCATCTTGGGAGGCTGTTGGGGTTGGGCACAGCCTTCCTAGAAAGCCTTCTGCAACACAGCCCCTAGAGAAAAAGGAGCAAAACGTACTTGATTGATGTTGTTCTGGGAGTGAAAAATGACAGAGTGAGAAATGGCTCCTGTCCAACCTCTTCTCCTATTAATTCCTAAAAGAGGTTAAAGTTTCTCCTCATGGAGGTTTAAGACTTTGGGAATGTTCTCAAATTGCCTTTCATTAGCTGTACAACTACAGCTTAATTCTGGATGAATCCCAGAAGTTCCCTCTAAATCCTCAGGAAGTTTCAGACTCTAGTATTTCAAAAGCAAGGGTGTAAGTGTTTCATGAAGGCATTTGCTTGGGCATTTTTGTGATTGATTTATTTATTTTTCCTTGCCTTCCCCTTCCCACATTCATCAGGACAGGTGTTATGTTGGTAGCTCTTTCTCATATTCCTGACTGTTGTAAAATTTTTAGGAGCCTTTTCGTATGTAGTCTATAGAGTTTTCTCAAATGGGAACTCATTTGAACAAATTGATGTTTCTGGCTAATTCCTCCAGGACACTCTCCAGGACATGCTTAAGTGTTGCAAGAGCTGTGCTTAAACCATGACCATAAGCTGTTTTGTTCTTCCCTCCTCTGGATTTGACAGTATTTTCTTGCACAGCATTTAGAGTAACTGTTGCACAGGTCCTGGCCATTTACAGCACCATGTACATAAGATCAAGTACAGATTTATGATCAATTTAGTATGAAACATAGCTTCAAATTTTGTTTTGCATTAAATTTCTACTGAGACCTGTGCTCAGAGACTTTACCAGCCTCTGAGGCAATAGGATCTTACATGTGTGACCAGTGGTTTGATGCCCAAAGAAACTCATCAACTCATGGAAACCTACGTGTGACCTTGCTTGAGGTCCAGTTATGGGTTGTGTTTTTTTAAAACTTCTGTTGATCCTTGCTACACAGGGTTGTCTTTTATTCTTACATTTCATACGAGTTTTGTAACTTGAGCAACAGATCCTGCAAAAAGAATGCGAGGAAAGAAACTGACTTTTCTCCTCCTTTCTTGTACTAAGAAGTTATTTCCTAAGGCTATCTACTTAACTGCAGCTGCTGTCTTAGCCTGGAGATATTAGAAGAAATGACATTATGGTTCAGCACAGCAGCTTAATCTCTGGTTTCGATTTCTTTTGTATTTACCACTGGGCCCTTTGGGGCCCTTACACTACTAAGATTGAGAAGATTGTTAAAAGCCTATGCAGTGGCTGCTTTGTTTCCCCTTAACTGTTTTTCATGGTTGGTGGCAGGAAGGTTTCTTGCCACTCCCTTATCTGAGGTTTATGTAATGAATTGATCATAGTCAGTGCTGCCTCTGAACTTGTTCCAATTTGGCAGAGCTCTGCCGTTCCTGAGTCACCACGACTCTCAGAGGAATTTTTCCTGGCTTCAGGTGTAGGTGGGCAATTTCCCTTTACAACAGACATTTTGAAAAATATCCTCAACAAGAATCAGGCTCGCAAAGAGATATTGAAATGACACCGTTGTTCAGGCACACTCTGAGGTCTAAAAATACAGACCAGCTCTGACACCAGGACACTGCATTGACCTTTCTGCTGTGTTGTGTTTTGCTGGATGAGATACGCACTTTAAGTGCATATTCTAGATACCTCTGCCTGCTAAGGTCAGTCTGAATCTTCTTACACAAGTGTTTTAACACATGTTGTCATTTATCCACTGTGTGTGTGTTTTCTTATGGTTACTGAGTTCTCTAAGATAAGATCTAAGTGTGTATCCCCACTATCCCAGTAAATCACCAAACTAAACCTTTCACTGAGAACTCATGATACCAGTTGTAATACTTCTTGACAGACAACTCTACCAGCTGCTTTTACTGGAAACCTTTAGATACTGAGCTGATCAACCTGAGAGAACACTGCTAAACAGCCAAAGACTCTGCAAAATGGAGGTGTTTCATAGTGGTTGCTAACCTGGGGTAATCAAAAAGCAGAACATACTGTAAAATAACAAATAGTAAGTCCTCTCAGTTCCTAGAGGATGTGATACCTTGCTGACAGTCTGGTGGGCTCACTTGACAGCCAATGGTTTTTATGATGAGGGTGGTGAAACACTGGAGCACGTTGCCCAGAGAGGTGGTAGAAGTCCCATCCCTGGAAACATTCAAGGTCAGGTTGGATGGTGCTCTGAACAACCTGATCTAGTTGAGGATGCCCCTGTTTATTGCAGAGTGGGGTGGACTAGATGACCTTTAAAGGTCCCTTCCAACCCAAACCATTCTATGATTCTGTGAAAGCACTCCAAAGTAACAAACCTTGAATAAACCACAAAACCACCCCCACCCACAAAAAAACCTACCCAAATTCTGTGTGTGGTTTGGACAGTGAGGTGCATTTGTTCAAGCATCCCTCTCAAGTTGTAATGGTAGGCCAGGCAGGGTTGCTTACTGGCAAGAAGGTAACTCCTCTTTTTTTCCTCGAGTCTCTGAAAGTTTCTGATTCACTTCCTCATCTCCTAAGACACAACGGAAACTTGGTGTACGTGTAACTATTACTGTACACTCCCCGGGAGACACCGGCAAATATTTGAGTGTTCACTCCCTTTAGCTCTCTATAGAGAACTTCCCTTCTTCCTCTCCACCAACAGGTGGAGCAGAGACCCCTCGCCAATGCTGCTTCAGTAGGAACCTTGAAATAGAAATAGTGCACTTGCTTTGTCTCCCCAGAAATGATCACAAATCTTTACGTTGTTCGCCTAGCATTTTTTGACAACTTGCTTTTACCCCTTGCATGTCTGTTCCCCTCCGTTGACAAAATGCAAATACACCAGAGGGACTGATTGTCAAGGTCTTTTTTCCTCTCCTAATAATTCAATGGTTGTAATGCAAATATCAGGGCACCTTTACTAAAAAAAAAACCATAAAGATAAAATTAAAAAAATTAAAAATTCTTTGCTCTTCAATGTGTATTCCTGTATTTTGTGTAGGAAACTTTTTCCCAAACCTATACTTGGATCCAAAATTACCAGAAGTGCCCTTGCAAATTGCTAACAGATTCAAATAGCATGTAAAAAGGTTGCACAACACACGCATTCCCATAAATTAATGTTTAACAACAGAGTGCCACTACTGAGAAGATCTCTGCGAACAGTGCTTGTTCATATGGGAGCTCTTTGCATCTCTCTGGCAGTGAAGAGCAGATCTCAATAAAACTGACATTTGGGTTACACTTGTCTTACAGTTGTTCAATTCTTCCAAAGCAGGACAAAGTCAACTTTCTGCAAAATGAGCACATGACCTCAGGAATGATCCCAGGGACTTCTTGTTCACCACTCCTTTATTTGAAATTTGGTTTTAAGTATCCTGAAGAAGGCCACTGCATCTTAGCTGTATTTGGTCCTGTGCAATTACCTTAAAACAAGCATGGATGTTAGCTGAAAGATTGAGGTTGCATTCATGAAAATACATATTAACTTCAGGAAAAGCAGAATTAGGTGTATGCACATGACCACATACTTTGCCTCTGTTTGCGGAGTTCTGCCTAGGCTCCCTGACGTAGGGTTAACAACTTCAAAACATTGAAGCCAATGTCCCATTGTAGAGTCCATAGGTCAACACAGGGGTGAAAGGGTGCCAATATCTTAATAGGCCAAACAATTTAAATATCTATATCTATATGGGGGGAAAAGTTGTTTTTTTTCTCCACAGCTGCAGTAGCTAATATTTTGTTTGTCTGTATTTGGACAATTCACCAGTGGCTTAGGGCTGATGGACTGTAAAGTCTAGAAGTTAATATGTTACACAGCAATGACATAAACCAGTGTGAAGCTAGAAAATGCTGAAATTAGTGTTGTCTCCAGGGCGTTTCAAGTCCAAGTGTCTTAGCTGCTCCCCTGTTTCACAGTACTCACAGTGTGTTGCTCTACTGTTGTCACTGCTTGGAGATGTCACTGCACCACCCTCCAACCCCACCCCAAACCAAACCCATCTGGGCTAGCAAAACCTCTCTCTGTGGCTTATGTTGGGGTTTTGTTTTTTTTTCCTGTTGTTATCAGGATGGCTGCAACCTGGAAGGGGGCACAGGAAGGCTATAAGCGTGCTTGGGAGCAGTGGCGTTGACCCTTTGAGACAAATAAAGCTGCTGTGTGTGTGAAGGGGGAGGAAAAAGAGGGGGGGGAAGAGGGAATAGCATTGCTAGGGACAGACAGGCAGGCGAGACTGCTTCTTTCATAAATGGTGCCAGTTTAGATTAGCTTGGAACTGCATTTCAAATTAAGTTTCATCTCATGTACCCAGCATTATTCATAATTGCTCAGAGCCAAGGAGTCTGTTCGATTCTGGGATGGTATTCAGTTATTTTAATACACTGCCCTTTTTTCTTCCTCGAATCTCCTTGTTTGCTTCTTTTTCTAACTAATGAGATAGACTACACTGCTTTAGTATATCCTCAGACTACATATTCTGTATCCTACATACCAGTGGTTGTACAGATCCTCTGGAAAAAGAAGAGTGCAGTTATTTCACTGAAACAGTGCTTGTGCTGTTCAGAGGTAACCCTCCTGCCAGGATGTGACTGCCGGCAACAAGGTCTGGGTTCAAATCGAAGGGAGTTGCTCCAAAAGTGGTGACTTGAGGCCACACCTGAACAACTGGGAAACTTGTACTGAACTGGCTAATTTTTCCTATTGGAAAACATGAATCAAATGGTTAACAAAGTCTTTTTTTGTTTTTCTAAGAACAAAAATGTGACCAAGTAGACAAACAGAGTGAGAGTAACTGACCGTTGTGGTTATTCTTTAACTATAACAGTCCATAGTCTTTTTTCCTAAGGAAGTAATTTCTAAGCTGGACTTTTTCCCATCATCTGCAGTAAGTGAAAGCTAAGTTTTGTTGGGCGATAAACTGCCATGTGAAGCGATGCTCTGCTGGCTGCTGGGCTCCCTGCAGCCGTGCCTCCAGCTGCTCCCTCTCCCCTGGCAGCTCTGATGAGGGTCCCTTCGCTCTTGGCCGGCTGCTCCCCACCTGGCACAGCCACATGTGGGACTCCTGCAGCTGTGGGACTTCTATGGTGCTTTGATGTTGAGAGCTACCCACAGCCATCAACTGAACTGAATGGGGAACTGGACATATTGCTTCCAGGAGGCAGGGAAATTGGTTTTTCTGTCTCCAATGCTTATACAGTCTGCAGCACAAAATCTTGTGACACCCCTCCCTACTCAGCTAAGTGTAACTGCTAACTAACGTTGCACCCACGGCTGGACATTAGCTGTTGCCTGAGGTTGGGATTGCCATTTACCCAGATACATTTCACAAAGCTACAAATGAATTACAAAACTATAAATATTACTGTTAGAGCTGCAAACTTTTCCCCAGTTTGTAAACTCCGTTTCTCAGCAATGACTCTCAAGCACAGTAACATAATGTACTGAAAAGTACTTTTGGGCATGTCTACTGGGGCTTTCTGTTTACCTTCCCTTCACCCCACTGGATGGCAAAAGAGCTCTTCTATGGTGGGGCTTCCCACCCCTTTGGGGTTCAGAGGTGTCTGACGGGTGAAGTGTTCTTTGATTTCTTGGGACCAGCTATCAGGTTCAGGATTCAAAGGGACTGAATTAAGGATTATTCTACTGTCCAGGTGTTTTTCTTTTATTTTTTAAAAACAGCATGCCTGGGGATACAAGAGACAAAAATACAACTGCTTCACAAGCAGCTGAAATCCTTGTCCCACTGATGTGACCAGTGAAACCTCTGACTTCTGGTGGGTTGAACCTGGACACTTCAGCTCATCAAAACAGCCATGAGCTCAGGAATTCAAAAGCCTTTTTCTCATTTTTTGCACCTTTCTCTCATCAAAAGTGGAAGCTTCAATAACAAATATACCTGTGGTGTCCTTTCAGCTTCCTGCTACAGCTTCACTTTTATGATAGTGTTAGCAGGATCTTTCATCATCTGCCTCCCTGGAGCATCCTCTTCATGCCCACGCATTTTATTAACATTTGAAGTAAAAAGTAGAAGCTGTCCAGCTTTGCTTAGAGCAAAGGATGGGGATGATGAACATAGATATCATGATTAAAATAAAACCAACCTGTTCTCTTTTCCAAGAGGTAGTGACACCCTACTCACTTACCCCACCTGGGAAAGAAGTTTACCCCTCCTCCCAGAGCTGCATATAGGTCTATCATCTGCCCCATGTCCCCAGGGAGCAGTGACAGAGGCCTCCCAGTGGAAGGGTGCTTGATACAAACATTTAAATTCTAATGTTGCAATAAGACCTTGGGGAAATTTTGTTAGTTTGGTTTGGTTTGGTTTGGTTTTGTTGCTGATTCCTCTCTTTCCTTTCTCAATCATTAGTCTTTTCCAAGCCTAAATCCAGTAACTGGAATATTATTAAGGCTTTCATTGGCTGCATTCTTGTTACAGATTGTCACAAGACTGTTGATGAAATCATGCTCATCAAAATTTCATTCCCTGAGTTTTCCACTGCCTGTTTTTTGACCATACTGTTGCTTACCAGACCACTGCAGAATCACTGATTTCATTTTGAGCTTCCGTGATAAAATTTAAACAAGGGACAAGTTGCTATCTGTTTTGTTGGCTCTGCTTTTGGACGATTCTGTTTCCCTTGAAAAACTTCCATTAGGAATGAAGGTTCTGAATCCCAGGGTTCAGTTCTGAGTTGACCTGAAATGCCCTCAGTTTGCTGATGATGAATCTGATATTCTGACTTGAGTGCACTAACACAGATACCCAAATCCTCACTTGGGCACTCAAGAATTACAGAATGCTTTATGTTGGAAGGGGCCTTCAAAGATCATCTGGTCCAACTCCTGCCATGGGCAGGGACACCTCCCACTAGACCAGGTTGCTCAAAGCCCTGTCCAACCTGGCCTTGAACACTTCCAGGGAGGGGGCATCCACAATAAGGTCTCCCCAGAGTCTTCTCTTCTCCAGGCTGAACAATCCCAACTCTCCCAGCCTTTCTTCACAGGGGACATGTTCCATCCCTCTGACCATTTTTGTAGCCCTCCTCCAGACCCGATCCAACAGCACCATGACTGTCTTGTGCTGGGGTTCCCAGAACTGGATGTGGTACTCCAGGTCAGATCTCAGGAGAAGCCACAAGTATCCAGAGCTTCTAAGTCAGTATGCAAAAAACCCCACCTCAAATAAAATGAGGGGGTTAGATTAGATGATCTTTAAGGTCTCTTCCAACACAAGCCATTCTATAACTCTATGAATCACAAAATTATATATGTATGCATAAATATATTTATTTTACAGTGTATGTTACATCTCTCTGAAAATTCTAGGTTTAGCCATGTTTAGTCTTTATTCACTAGGAAGGAATGAGGCATTCACAGAGCGGTAGGGTTGCAAATGTAATTTTCAAGATCTATATTAGATAATAGTTTGGAAATGCAATTGTCATGTATAAATGGACTATATTTTAGAATTTTCTAAGGCATCACCTTAAAACTAAAAACATGGTAGCAACATATTGCGGATTGGCAGTGACACTCTTGCAAATATAATTCTTTTCCAAAGGGTTAAAAATTCCACATCTTAAGTTGTACAAATATTCTCCTATGCTATGACACTAAAATCTCACAGAAGGGGATAGTTATACCTGTACGGGGGTGACTGTGCGTTGGAGGCCTACCTGTTATGTAAGGTATGCTGTAAGCTTGGCAATGGTTCAGCCGGGATTGGGCAACCTGTCAGAGAAGGGTTTCGGTAGCAGCGAGCTGAGACTGCGGTGGGGGAGGGCATGCAAACCTTCAGTATGGGGCATGCACAAATGTCTGCAGGTGGGAGCATCAGGGCAGGACCTGAGGTTGTCTTCTGCTCCTGCAAGAACGAGGACAAGCAGAGGGCTGCTCACACCGAGCAGTCTGAGAAACCTCCACAGAAGCAATGACTTAGGATACAGAGGTTGCCGCAAGACCCACAACTCTTGTGTGCACCTACAGTGTCTGACTTATATTATGACCACAGGCATTAATCTAAAGCATTTTAGGAGGATTTACTCCTTGATTTGTGATATTACAGTGAAAGAAAAAAATTGTATATAAATCTGTGGATTTCTTTAATATTTCATCAGGTTATGAATAAATATAGAAATTGAACAAACCAATGTATTCCTTTAAATCTCTACAGACACGTGTCTATTTACTAAAGAGATTGCAGCCTATACTGTAGACCCTTTGTGGTGGCTAGTAAGGCATTTCTGTGCTTTTTCAGAGAAAAGATGGGTCTCTGCAGGACTACTGTTTTTCTCCCATGCCATCCATCCGTGTTGAGAAAGAAGAAGGTGGAGAAAAGGTGGGACTCTGGCTCGCTCCCCACTCTGCTGGAAAAGAGCATGTGCTGACAGGCTGGGCAACACGTGCTGTGCCAGACACTGGCTGCTGCGGGGACAGCTCTTCCCATGGGGGCAGAGAAGGAACCAAGCACAGCCCTTTGTACCACAGTTTGCTTTCTGGGCTGTCCCTTGAGCAACTCAGCAGTGTACCACCCCATGTAGCAAATTCATGGGAAGCTTTGTAATCTGGTTTTTCTTGTCTATGACAGCAAGCAGTAGGATATTAACTTGCTTTATTTATAAGTTAGAGGCGCTCCCTGTTTATTTTTCCAAAGGAAGTCTAAGGAGATACTTTGTATTCTTAATGCCCTGAACCGGAGGTAGTTTTCACGCTGTACATTTTCTGGATACCTGCAGATGACTCACCTGAAGAAAGGGAGTGTTGTTTCACTTTAATTATGTCATAATTTATATCCCTCCCCTAGACTGAGATTGCAGGGTGAGGAGAGCTGGCAAGCCAGGAGAAGAGAGAGAAACAAAAAGGTTCCAAAGGTTTGTCAACCACCTCATGTCAGGTACAGGGCGTTAAAGCACAAGAGACTTCGTACCTTCACGTTGTCCTTTAGGGGCCAGTAAACAGCAGGTTCCTGTGAAGGCTCATATAGTACCAGTACAAGTGACTAGAGGTAGGATTAAGTTATTAACCTCATGTTCAAGACAAAGAGGGGAGGAAATGAGAGAAGAAAGGTTGTGTAAAGCAACCAGTCATTACTGCCCATGTTTGCAAGTGATGTGAAAGATTTGAAAAAAACAGTTGGAGCCAGTAGAAAACCTCTCATTAGTATCAGTAGGCTTTGAAGCAGGCCAGTGATGTTCTCCAGATAATCCATATTTCCTCCACTCTTCTTTGCTGGCCACTTTATCCAATTTCTTCCTTGTTAATTCAAGGAGAGTTTTTCTTGTTTCTAATTATGTGTTGTTTACAGGAGCAAGGTAAGAAAGCTGACTGCAACCCTTTCTAAAGAGAGGAGTGTTACCCTGCCCTGTCCCTGCGTGACCATGTTTGTCCAATGACACTGTGCTGAACCAACCATGTACTTCATCACAGCTCACGTTCTCCTGGATTAGTACCACCAGACATCTTGCAAGACCTCCCTTCCTCTTCCTTTGCTGTGCCCAGCAAACCTATATCTTCTGGAAAAAGATACAAGTGGCAGGATTTGTCTTAAGGTATGTGAGCAAAAAGAAAAGTATTTCTGTCTTGTCACTTGTTGATATCAAGGTGTAAAGCTTCTGAAGGGTATGAAGGGAGAGGTATAAAATATTTGCTGACTTAGGAGGGGCAGGTGATGATGAAGCCATATTCTGTATCACTGATTGCATCAGGACATGTTGGTGGCTAGAAAAAAAATCTATTTTATGTGATGGCAATCCAAATATGCCCAGAGAGAATTTATCAAGGTAAGTTATTTTATTATTCACCTCCTCACACTTGTTACCTGGTTCTGAAATTTATATAAGGCTTTATGCACACCAGTCTTAAGACTTCATCTGCCTTCTTCATATGCTTTCCTGACAATATCCATTAAAGCTCTATTCTTCACGGGTATTAGTCTCATATTAATGCAGTTCAGTGATTTCAGCAGGTTCATGAGGTCTAAATTTGGGGTCGGAATGAATAAAAGGTAAACCTTCGGAGGCACATAATAATTTAACAGCATGCAGCTATTCAAGTCCCTCTTCAGGTTACAGAGAATTCTAGAGGTGATATGATATGTCAAAGGGTCTTATTTTTTCTAAAGAATTAGGGAACATAAATTAAGTGTAATATTGGTGAACTTTCACATGCATGTAAATCTTTGTGTGCTTTGAGCTATTGTTCAACTAAGGCAATAATGAATTAACTAACTCAGTAGAAATAGCAGCAGCACCAAGGCTGTTACACTTCTATTTTTGCATAAGTACATATGCATTTGTCTTTATCTGTAGTGTATTAGTTTTGATGTGAATGCAGAACCAAAGCCTATTTCCATTTATGTTGATATCAATCAGGATTAACTGAAAGGTGCATGATGTAAATGTGAAATGAGTTTTACGTAACTATAAAGTTCTACAAAATCTCTGTTGTTATTTATCCATCCCAAAACTTGAAAATGAAACCTTGAGATACCATGGAAACTTTCTAAATTTCAGTGAAAGACTGCCAGAAAAAAAACTATTTTAAAGTGGTACAAGTTCAAACCAGTTTGTGAGCTAAAAGATAGTCATGGATGCTGTTAATAAAGCTTATCTCATACCGTGTTAAATATTTATAGAGAGGACTGTGAGTGGATATAATTCTTCTGATTATAGCTTGGCTATATTAGATACATGAAAATAGAAATAGCCTTCTTGAAATAGAAACCTTGCTATTGAGAATTCAGCACAGACATAGCTCACTTGAGAATTGTTTTCTATGGGCATTTGGTCACTGTGGGGACTGACTTGCTTCAAGAGCGGCTTCAGCAGTGACGAGCTGCAGCCCCACATGAAAGCCAATGTTTCACAGGCGGTTGGCTCTCCTTGCTGCCATCCCTTGCAGAGGAGAGCTGGGTACAGCACACGGGACAGGCGCAGGCTGGTTGCAGGGGTGGAGCCATGTGCTGGTGTGTAGTGTGCTGCACAAGGAAAACTGGGAATGAACCATGTCTGTAGCTTACAGATTGAGTGTTCTCTTTTCTTCATTGCTGCACTAGATCATGCATGGAGTGTCCCTTCTGCTGTTTCCTTGTCAGTCGTGCCCAGCTTTACGAAAGCCTGGCCTGTCTGTACCCGAATGACTGGAAAAGCCTCATGCCGAAGTAAAGCACTACGCTCTGACTTCATACTACTTCTAAATGAATTGTGTTCAGATTCGTGGAAAGTTATTTACGCAGAAGGCTCATTAGGTTTCCCTTTTGGCTAGTTCTGCTGGGCTGAGCAGTCCTAAAACTCTACTTCTCTATCACAAAAACAAGGAGAAAGGGTAATTCTAAGCATAGCACAACATGTTTTCATTACAGAAAGAGGTAAGGATGAAGGGAGTTTTAGTGGCACCAGCACTTGGAAGGCGGTGAGTCACTGCTCTGAAATGCTGCTTTGACAATGTCAGACTCCCCTTGGCACAGCAAAAAGCAAAAACCTGAGAGTGAGGAAGGACTGTAGCTGGGTCACCCTGACCAGCATGCTGAGCAGGATTACCCAGCTTAGTACAATGAAGATGCATTTACATAGATCAGCTAATGTTTTGATTCAAATTTGGTTTGTAAGCAGGTAAAGACTAGCCAAAGATTTTTTTCCTGTCATATACTATCACATGGTCTTAAAGACTAATTTTATATTTTTCCTAGGTAATAGTATAGTCTCCTTTGATGCTGTTGTCAGATGAGTATTAGTCCTGCAGCTCTTTGATTTTGGGAAGCATCTTACATTAGCATCTTGCCTAGGAAGGTTCTTACCACAGCTGAGCCCAGGAACAAAAGCTCTGGCCCACTGGGTCTATCCAGGTAAATATCCTTTCATTAATGTCAGTTTAATTGCAGACTAGGCCTGCAGTTTCAAATCCTGAAAAAAAGTCACATAAGAGGAATGGTAGAAAAGAGAGGAAATAGCAGACTTCTTGTCAAAAATATGTAGAATAAATTGTTAGGGAAAAGCAACAGGCTATAAAATTGTTGGGGGGGGGGGTTAAAAAAAATTGAGGAAGAATAAGCCTGTAATCAATACCCAACTTCCAAAAGAAAATCCCCAAAGTTTTACGGTTCTTACATTCAAGACTGTGTCAGCATATTATAGAGACATATCCGCTTCAGTCTGGGTCATGCCGATGTCTGCCCTGTCCGCATTTAGCCACATTTAAAATAACCTGGTTTTAATTTCCTGATGGCTGTGTCATTCAGACAAATTCCTCTTATTCTATTCACTTGGCAATTTTAAACCCTTTCCCCATTTCTGTTCATGCACACCATGTTCCCCACCCTGCACACATGCTCTGCAATACTCACTAAGGCAAAAGGACCCTGCCTTTACAGAATATTTTTATTTGGCGTGGCAACACTTGATGTGCCCTGCGGCTCCTGAGTGTCAGCTTTGGGCCAGTGTTGCATCAAGCACCCGCTCCTCTGCTGAGCTGCGCTGTCCCACTCATCACCTCGTTGCTTTCCAGACCACACCATTGTTTGAAGGTAGGAGTGAATGGTCAAGCAAAGACTGGGAAGGAGTCTCTAGCTTTCTCCATCAAGCAAGAAATTATTCACACTCCCAATTCCTTTTTCTAGGTGTCTTAAGGCCAAATACTCTCCAAACTCTTCACTGACTTCTGTAAGTTTGAGGAGAAAAAAGAAAAATAAAATCTCTGAAGGGATCTATCTTTCAAAACAGTATAGGTTGAGAGATAGCAAGACAAAGGGCCAGTTTCAGTATTTCTACATAAATGAGAGGTAATTACCTGGTAACTCAAAGGTAATATAAAATCTCTCAGCTGTGGCTACATAATATTTAATATAAAATCTGTATCTGTATCCATGTGTGCTTCCAGATGGCTTCTTTGCCATCTTTTTGGATAATTAGTACTTTTTGTGGTTCTTTCCTTAGGACTCTTAATTGACATCACAGACATCTTACACTTACAACTCTAAAATGGTGAAGAAAACCAAAATCTCTGCTCCAAACACCTCAGGTTGTCCAGGGCAGGAACTTTCTTTGTGCTATTCTAGATGCTGTTCAAGTGCAGTTTGGTACTGAGTCCCAAAGAAGGCTCCTCGGTGTGACACAAGATAAGTAAGAGAAACAGCAGATGAACCAGAAACTTGTCACTGATTTGCTCTCCGACTGCAGGCAGAGCTGAGCACAGTAACCTCCTTTCCTCTTGAGTGCCCCACTCACCCAGTCACTGTGCCTTTCTAAAGCAAATTCAGCCTCTTCAGTGGTATTTGATAATGTTGTGTTAGTCTCACATGGACCAGCAATGACTTGGTATTTGTTCAAAGCTACTCAGTGGTTTTATTCGTTATTTTGACACGTTTCTATAAAATTGGTATCATTTGCTCACAGTTATTTCAGGTTCCTAATCAAAACAGTAGGGCCTGCAGGGCTAAATCCCAAGACAATTTTCTGAAGAAGGGTGGCTCTGGGACTCCGGAGAATGGTCTAGCAAGCCCTACAAAAATTTGTTTCCCTTCTTTTTTTCCTTCTTTTTTTTTGTTTCTGTGGATAGCAAAAGAAAATAATTTTGTGAGCTTGGGGCTACACAGCTCCAACTGCTATAATTATATAGCTGGGAATTTTGCAATTGTACAGTAAATCAACTCTCTTACAGCAACTAAAGCTTAAATTGCAATTTCTAGATTGCTTAAAATGGGAAAAGGATTTATGTGGTTAAAAATCTGTGTTTGCTATTAACTAAACCTAACCACATTAACTAACATCTATTCACAATATTTTCCTGCTATAAATTCAGGTTTGTTGTATTTTGATCTTGGTTATTAAGCTCAAACCAGTTTTCTAATTCTAGGACAGTCCTGAAACAGCTAAATCGTAGGAAGAGGTATGTGCTAGACAAGAGAAAAGGCTTGATTAACTGCAGCATGTTAACTAATGCTGAGCTGATTTTAACCTCTTTTTCCTACATTAGAAACAATTCTCTGGTATTAGACTTGTCTTACTGGATTCCTTACATGTTCAGTTAAGTTTATACTATAAACTCAAATTCCTGAAACATCACAGGCCAGTTACAGCAGAAGAATGTAGTCTTAAAGGTCTGATTCAGTAATATTAGCAGTGAAGGTGAGGAACAAAACAGGAATAATGTTTTGAAGACTGTATAAAAGCAGGAAT
>NW_010193011.1:24466-26698 GCF_000695765.1 Mesitornis unicolor
AATTGCACTGGTGATTTTTTTTTTTAATTTTTGAAGGCCTAAAGTTTTTTACAGCAAGGCTTTTGTCATCTAAATTACTTTAATATTAGGAAATATATTGAGAAGGCCAATCTAAATGGAGATGAAACTATACAGACAGAAAAGGGTTAAAAAACATTCCTGAGGGGGGGCAGAACATGCTCAGCCTCACAGACATTTTATGAGATTGGCAAATAATACTCATGCAGACCCTCTCCAAACTAATGCCCTATGCCTAAAACCGAGCATAGCACCCTGATTGTGGGGATTACAATGCACACTAGAAATGCCCCCTTTGCCTTTTTTTATTTGAGAGCTGGGTCCAGTGCCAAGGAGGCTGGAGAAAGGCAGATTTCCATGTCACATCGCTGGGCGTGCTCCCCGCATTTCACTCAGCTTTTCCATCAGCTAAAGAGGTCTGAAGAACTGGGGCTGGGGGCAGTTGGCGCTGCTGGTGCTCTGGAGACGTGTTAAAGTGATTATTTTGGTGATTAATAGGCTTTCACTTTTTTGCTGTGTTATATAATTTGAACATAACAATACTGTGTTTTTGTTCCGTGCTTTACACCGCTGCTCGGGTGTATCACTGTAGAGCAGAAGTTAGAGCTGCAGCAAAAGAAGTTCTTTCAGGGACTGGAGCTGTGTAGTTTGCCAGCAATGCAGACAGGGGAAGGTCTGGAGGCTTCTGTAGAGGTTTTGTGCCCATGCAGCTTTAGCATCTGTTCCAGGATAGGGAAGAGTTCATTCAGACATCAGAGTAAAAAAGCAAGATGAAAAATGTCTGAATAGATGATGAACAGAGCTATGAAATCAATTTCCTGTGATTTAACAGATCACCATTCATTCCTGGAGCGATGGTAACTGACAGCATGCAGTCTCTAAACCAATCCACTTAAAAAATAAAGTATGTAATCTAGCTTATTTATTTTCATAAGGGCACAAATTAGGAACATGCATGTGGCTCATTACTGTGGCATGTGGCTCACTTGACTGGGGTAATTACTAAACTGCAGTGATTCAGTGAACTTCTACTCATGGTAACAGGGAAATTAGGGATCAATGTTTTCCTCCTGCAAATTTGTATTTTTTTCCTTTACCTATGGCTAGGAGAGGCAGCTGACTCCTTTGCCCTTAGGCCATCTGTGTCTGTTAGGGATGGAGAAACAGAAAGCAGCATTCTTAACTCTCTGCTGAGGAGATGGGAATTAAGGGGAAACTTCAAGTTGTCAAAGTGAGAGATGACAAAATTAAGGATGGCTGTAATACAGTAAGTGTTCTGTTATATATTGGGGTAAATGCATAGAAACAGGTATTTTGATCATAATGCAAAAGCCTTGGTACAAGGCAAAAGTGGGCGTTCATGGTAATCTTCCATTCATGTCATACAGAAAAGATGAATGTGTCCTTTTCCTTCCTGTTACTGGCAAATTAATCCAATGTCTGAATGTTTCCACATATTTACGACCTGCCTGGGATGGAAGTTTCTTGCAGACAGCAAAGCCATTGCTTGCATGCAGCTTCTGATCCAGGTTTGTCGAGTCTTGCTCACTGAGGAAGAAACTTAGTTTTGAGGCCAGAGAAGCTGGTTTCATTTACTTTGGTCACTGAGCTGGGTAAGACACTTTCTGATGGGCAGAATAGGCAGAGATAGGAGCTCAAGCCTAATGGGAGGGAAGGGTTTGGGGACGGTGGTGATCATTAACCAGAACCTTGTGGGACAGTTAAATACAGACTGTGGGACTGTAGGCAAGTCAGGCAGCATCTCCTCTTCCCCTCACAGTCCCTCACCTGAGTTTCTCACAGTCAATTTATTCAGTCTGCTCGCTCCCATCTCCCTGTCCCTGCCTTGGCTGGTGGCCTGATGTGTCTGCAATCTTTGCATCCTCCCACCATGACCAGGAGCTCCTGAAACACCCAAGATAGTGCCCTATGCAGGACAGGTACGTACTCTTGTAACATAAGCCAGGCTCCCCAGCCTCCAGCTCCCTTCTTCTTTCACACCCAAGTGTTACCAGTATTTTTTGTGTGGGAACCGGTGCAAGAGGAGTATTTCTGAAACAGCACACTAAGATTTTTAATGTGTGTCCTTCATTGAAGTGAAGCCTGTGCCATCGGGCCCTTCACACTGCTCGTAGAGCAAGGCTGAGGGTGCAGGGCCCCCCCCACTGCCCCCGGTGCCGGGCTCGTACCGCGGGGTTGAAACACCCCGGGAGC
>NW_010193011.1:26729-27006 GCF_000695765.1 Mesitornis unicolor
CCGTGCCTACCCCATCACGGCCCTTCGGCCCCTCTCTCTTGACCACAGTCGCTTCTAATTTTAAAAGAGTTGTTTGCACTGCCTCCAAGAAAATTAAGAAAAAATAAATCCGTAAGAATAAAGGTAAGAAGCAGCAAGCCTTACACTGCAAAGCGAGGTGCTGGGCAGGGCGTAAGGCTCCCGAAAAGCCTCCGTTCCCCGCAGGGCTCAGCCTCGGGTAACAGTCGCCTGGCAAAGCTTCGCTTTTGCCAAGTTTTCGGCAGAAAAGGAGCCAGCA
>NW_010193012.1:0-14763 GCF_000695765.1 Mesitornis unicolor
CATAGAATGGTTTGAGTTGGAAGGGATCTTAGAGACGATTCAGTCCAACCCCTTCGTCATGGTCAGGGACACCTGTAGATTAATTTATACTTAATTTTTTCCCTTCCCTTCCTTGAGAAAAAGAAACTTGAATTGGACAGAGAACTCCAAAGAACAGCACTTTTCCACTCAAACCCAGTTAGCCAAGCTGAATAATCCTCTGGGGATTACACACAATCTGTACTGTGCTCTGTTTCCTCGTGGGTCGATGTCCAAACTCCCCATCCAGCTGTCAGAAGCCTGCTTTTTATTCTCAGGAAGTCCAGCGGACACAGCTGGCACAGGTTGGTACGAGCTTGAGGAATCCAGCTCCCGAGTCCTCTCAGGGACTCCTTGCAGATGGTTATGTCCTGGATTCCTGCCTGGTAAGCAGAAAGAATAACCAGATAGCCAACTTGCTGTGTAACCACAGTGTATCCAAAATGGGCTGGAGCGAATACCCATGCCTAGTTATGATGACAGACCAGAAGTCCAAACAGTTCTTCAGCACTGCTAACTGCAACAGATTAATTTTTCATTGTGTCACAGTGTCCAGCTATGAGAAATTTGCAATTCAGAGTTGGTCTGTGTAGAGAGGAAGTCTCTGTTCCCAATTTTAAGTGATAGACAGTTAAGAAGTCAAAAAAATGTAGCAGGGCTGCATTGTCATACAGAAGCATGAGCATTGTAAAAAGAAGACATAGAAATGATGCAGAGTGATGCCATTTGCCCATGAAGTTCAGCATGGTTTTTCTTTCAGTCTCAAGCAAATAAAAACATAATTTACATTCAATTAAAAAATATTAAAGAAGATAGAAGAAAACTATAAGCAGGGTAACTATATAAGTTTATGTAGAACTTAATGAAAGAAACATCTCATAAAAGTTGCTTCCAATGAGGAAAATTCATCACCTCTAGAAAAGATAAAAGTCTGTGTGCTTTCTTTGTAAATATTTTCCTGAGGAAGTAAACACAGGCTTTTCAACCTATAGTTTTGTTTGTGAGATCAACTAAACTTCCATAAGTAAGCTTGGTTACTTATATTAGAAGTTGTAAATAGACATTAGTAACAAGTAGTTAGATATTGCATGTGTATTTTACAAGTGAGCTTGTGTTTATACAAATGTGTTTTTATTATTTGTATGTAACTTGAGTTTCTAGGGATCACAAGAAATCCACAACCTCCAAACTGAAACTATACATGTGACCAAGAGTATTTAAGGCTGCATTGGAGCCTTGGATAATCACCAGGGAGGTGATTATCGCCCTGTACTTGGCACTGGTGAGGCCGCACCTCGAGTGCTGTGTTCAGTTCTGGGCCCCTCACTAGAAGAAGGATGTTGAGATTCTGGAGCGTGTTCAGAGAAGAGCCACAAGGATGGGGAGGGCTCTGGAGAACAAGCCTGATGAGGAGCGGCTGAGGGAACTGGGCTTGTTTAGCCTGGAGAAGAGAAGGCTGAGGGGAGACCTCATCACCACCTCCAACTGCCTCAAGGGAGGTTGTGGAGAGGTGGGTGCTGGTCTCTTCTCCCAGGTGATGGGGGATAGAACAAGGGGAAACGGCACCAAGCTGTGCCAAGGGAGGTTCAGGTTGGAGATAAGGAGGAAGTTCTTTCCTGAGAGGGTCGTCAGAAGCTGGAACAGGCTGCCCAGGGAGGTGGTGGAGTCACCATCCCTGGATGTGTTTAAAGAGCAGGTAGACGAGGTACTTAGGGATATGGTTTAGTGGGTAGACAGGAACGGTTGGACGTGATGATCTCAGAGGGCTTTTCCAACCGAGCGATTCTGTGATTCTGTGAACTATATTTAAGAAAATCATCAGTAAGTTACTATGTCTTTCAAACAGTCATTCTGCAACCTAAGAAAAATACATGCAGGTAGGAAGTGCATAGATGAACAGGTTGTCTAAGATGTACACATCAGTAAGTTACTATGTCTTTTAAACAGTCATTCTGCAACCTAAGAAAAACACACGCAGGTAGGAGGTGCATAGATGAACAGGTTGTCTAAGATGTACAGGCTGTTTCAGCAAATACATAATGAAGGGGAGTTGACACACCTGGTTCTCACATTAAAGAAAAGTGAAATCTTTTGTGGAAAAATCAGTTAACTTTGTAAAGGGATCCCAATGTAAGCATGTAGGTAATCATTAAAGTTCAGTATAACTAGTAGCATGGGTAGAGCTGTCACTAGTTTTGGTCTATAATGCTGTAATTAACTCCAATGAGTTGTGCAAGTGCTCTTTTCTTAAGGAATAGCTAGGCCAAATGGACCACTGATAACCTTTATCTTACTGCTAATTACATCAGCATTATTTTATTATCACTGATGTGAACTGCATGAATCTCCTCTAAGGCCTTTGTGACTCTGTTTGGCCTGAATACTTGATTTGTGAAGTGCCTTTTAAGGATGGATGCAACAAGTGACGAAAAAATCAGCGAAGACTGAAATTTTATTGCAGCAAAACCATCCTATCAATTATTCAAATTTTCGTTTTCAATTGTGGGAGGCATAACACACGCAGATAGCGTGCAGTTTGCCTCAAACGTTGTCAGTGAACTTCAACAATTCAAGCAGTAGCGTTCCCACTTCAGCTGAGTTATTCTTTAAAGAGGACTGCCAATTACGTTGAACCTGATAAAATCGTGTGGTAGATTTTGTGAGGTGTCATTTTCTTGAACTTTTTAATGGTGCCTTATTACAGCTTATTTCCACTGTCATAATGGGACGGCAATTCTGCCCTTATCGTCCTGCTGCACATAACTTCCCTCATATCTCTTTGATGATTCACATTTAGTTATAATACGTACGCATTTTCCACTTGTCCTTTTCAGGTCCAGTCAGTGGATTAAAGAAAAAAATTGTGCTTTATTAAAGGAGATGAACCCTTTTGGGAATCTTAAAGGCATAATGAGAATAACGGAGAAGAAAACTGTGTGAATCAAAAAAAATAACCCCGTGCCCAAAATTCAGTTGTGAAGATGGAAGAAATGCATCAGAATGAGGTTAAGGAGACCTCTGTCCACTTCTACTGCAGTGTCTCCAGTCACAGAGAAAATCCCTTCAGCTGGGATTCATCTCATCTCATCTGTCTGAAACTTATTTGTCTAAATCCAAGCTGTATCAGTTTAAGCTCTGGTACAGGATACTGGTACCCCTAGTGAAATGTTCATCCCACTTGTAGTCATGCTGTCTCTACAACTACAAAATAGGGAAAGCAGTACTGAATACATCCAACCAGTTCCTATTTTGTTCACAACAATGACGATTTCATTAAAAAAAACAAACCTAAAAATACCTAACCAAACAAAGCCTATTGAACTTTCTGGATCGGATTAATGTCTATGGTACTGCAAAATGAAAAAAAAACATATATAAAGAACATTATAGAATTGACCTTAATATAAATCAGACATCACGCACATCATTATAATACAAGTAAAGAAATATATTTTACCTTGTGTTTCACCTGAGTTTTGATATGGATAAAATAGAAATATCTATCTATTGATATTATGTATAATGAAAGTGATGAGTAGCACGGGAGTAATGCAGAAATGGTTTCTGAAACTCTGAGAAGGGAGGTTGTCATGGAAACAGCCAGGTTAGGAACCAGAGAATCACAGAATCCCAGAATGTCAGGAGTCGGAGGAGACCTGGAAAGCTCCCCCAGTGCAACCCCTGCCACAGCAGGATCACCAGAGCAGTCACACAGGAACACGGCCAGGCCTTTGGGGGTCTCCACACAAGGAGACTCCACAACCTCTCTGGGCAGCCTGGGCCATGCTCCAGAACCCTCACACTCACAAACTTTGGCCTCATCTTCAGCTTGAACCTCCTGTGCTCCAGCTTGGGACCATTGCCCCTTGTCCTGCCATTGGCCATCCCAGAGCAGAGCCTGGCTCCTTCCTCCTGACACTCGCCCTTTCCCAATGGATCCCCAGGAATGAGGGCACCCCTCAGTCTCCTCTGCTCCAAGCTCAAGAGCCCCAGCTCCCTCAGCCGCTCCTCAGCAGGAGATGCTCCACTCCCTCCAGCATCTCATCTTGGTGGCCCTGCTGGACTCTTTCAAGCAGTTCCTGTCCTTCTGGAGCTGAGGGCCCAGCACTGGACCCAAGATTGCAGCTGTGGTGTGAGCAGGGCAGAGCAGAGGGGCAGGAGAACCTCTCTGCCCTACAACCACCCCTTCTCATCCACCCCAGGATGGCCTTGGCCTTCTTGGCTCAAGGGCACATTGCTGCCTCATGGGCATTGCTGCCACCAACACCCCAACGCCTGCAGCGTCCATGGGGTTATTGCACCCAAGTGCACGACTTTGGTGCTACAATTTTACGTAGCTGGTGCTTAGTCTTTATGTTATTTTAATAAATTAATATTTCTCAAGTCATTCATTATTTTATTTTTTCTCAGAACAAGATGCTGCGTTAAGAACTTTTCAGATGCTAGGCAATGACTAATGGCATCATCTATACTGAAATGTAAGAAAATGAAAACTTCGATTTTACTCCTACACTCATCTAGCTGCAAGATTAAAAGAGAAAGGTGAGTAAAAGAGCTACTCACGCTCTCCATAAAAGTCTCATGTAATTCTAGACAATGTTTTACCTTGAGTGAACTAAAGGAAAATAAAACTTCTACAAACAATCCTCGAGAATTTGAAATACTTAAATTGTTTATTGTGTATGAACGTAACACATGAACTGAAAAGATCAGCTAACAGAGCTGATCTATAAAAGTAAAAGAAAAAGAGGTTTAAAATTAAAACAGATAAACAAAGCAAGTACCAGGTTAATCAGAAAAGGAACACAAATACTCCAGTGACAAAGCAAAGCTTGATAACTAACCTGCCTGCAAGAAACAGAAGTCTAATTACTTTGTGTGAGTGTACCTGCAACAAATGAGTTTCTAAATATTAATTATCATCAAACAAAAGAAGTGTTAAATACCGCCGGGAGAAGAATGGGAAGTGGCACATCTTCAGAAAACAACCTGAAGAAATGAATATAAAAAAAACTTGAAAGCAAAGAAAGTAACAGTGTTTCAGCCAGCAACATAAATTGTCAAAACTACAATAAAATAAAGAGGGAAAAATAAAAGCAAGCTGAAGACAGCCACACAAAAGAAGGAGAATGAACAATGCGGCTACAAGGCAGCAAAACATCCAGTCAATGAGCTCATGGGTTTTGAAAGTGTCTCTGTTATTTTTGGGGACACGAGCAGATCTATCACACTCTTCACTGGTATTTTTTTTCCCTGCTAAAAATGCTGATTCACTGATAGCTGAAAAGTTTTGTGGACGCATTAAACTTCACACATCTTGGAGCACACCGTATGTTCAAATACCGTCCTTTAGGGTTTTCTCATCACTTATCTGTCCTTAACTTTTCTTGACAAACTGTGTTGTCCTGGTTTGAGCTAAACAGAACTCATTTTCTGTTTAATGATTTCCCTTTCCAGCTCAGTGTCTTCTCAGGGGCTGAACTTGCTGAAACCAGCAGCATGGTTTAACAACAGTGTGCACTGCTACAAGTGATCATCACAAGGCCACTGTCTCACCATGGGGGCCGTGGCTGCACCTACAGGAGGAGCAGACCCAAACCTGCCCAACCAGGGACTGCATCCCCCACTCCCCCACTCAGTGCAAAGCCCAGGGATCCCCAGGGGCTGGACCCTTCCAGCTTGGACCCTTCCTTCCCTCTCCACCCCTGCAATGGCCCAAGGCCCAGCAGACCCTGCTGCTTCGCCTGCCTCTCATCCTGAGCCCTGTGTTCCTGCATCAGCTCCCACTGCTGCTGGGTCCAAACTGGGACTTTTCCAGTGCTCCCAGAGCCTCTGGGGACGTCATCGTCATTGGGGCCGTTATCGTCATTGGGGGAGGATTTTCTCTTGGTTTTGTAGATCTATTTGTACATATCTGTATATATTTCATTATTTCCTATTTCCATCATTATCCTGTAGTATCAGTGTTATTGTTTCATTAAACCTGTCAGTTTTCTTTTCCAATCCGTGCAGTCTCTCTCCCTTCTCCTCTTTTCTTTTCCCTTTTGGGGAGGGCAGAGGGGTTAATGAGAGCGTCTGGCCAAGGTTTAGTGGCCAGCCCAGCCCTAAACCACGACATGGTGTGAAGTATTACATTAAGTCTGTACTGAGAGGATATACACCATATTAGCTACAATATCACATATTCAATTGAATAGCACATACTGGCTGTGTATATTTCATCACTGATATTTCCTCTTGTCATTTCTTCTGCTGGTGAAGATGGTATTATGTTGCACTTCTATTACACAGAAGTTTGAATACAAATCATTCAATACTGATCAGTCCTTATGTTGAGAATAATACCCTATAATCAATCAATACTGATCATCAGCTAAATGGAAGTACTATTATCTAAAATACTAGACTTTAAATGTAATGCTTGTAAAATCTCCTGTATAAGGTAAGGTCATCAGAGTGTACCAAAACCCATACTGACAGTAACTAGTCACCAAATAGGTATTATTATAAAATTACTGTTAAGCACTTTCAAAAGATCATGATGGAGATCACCTGAAAGCCATGCATGTCTTCTACACAGAGAGAAAAGACGCTGCAGAATGATGTCACACGATATCTAAAGACATTTTCCCGCTCCATTATATCCATTTCATGTTACTTCTTGTTCTAGTTCTTATCTTGAGATGCGAAAAATATTGTGCTCTACCACAGAAGCAGAGTCCCACAAGAGTTCATTACCTTTTGATGGATGGGGGTCTTATGTTGCGATACAAAGTTAGACTAAAACACAGGGTAATTTAAAACAAATCTGCAAAAAACCCTGATAGCATTCAAACTCAAATGCTGAAAAGGCATTAGTGCATATTTTTAAAAGTTAGGATTCTAGTTATGTCAGGTTTCCAGCAACGCTGAGAAATATTTGAATGAATTAATGATCTGTATGATTAAATGACCTCATTTCAACCTATTTAGTGACAACATCTTATCAACAGTAGGATGGAGTACTGGAATAATTTCTAAGAAATATCTCAGCTGTACCACAGAGAATTTTAACGAATTATATTTAAAGCTGCAGAAAGGAGATTTGTCATATGAAAAGAATAGTTTCACTGTTAAAACTGACAATATATTAAGACAATGAACTGCCTGACAGTAACTAATAAAGCATAAGGGATATTTCCTTGAAATTAGCACATACAAGTTAAATGTGTAATTTTTATATAAATAAAATAGAATTCAGATTTTTATAAGCAGAAGCCAGTGATCAGAAACCTCGGCTCAAAACATTTCTGCCGTCAACATCCTTCTGTATTCATATTAGCAGAACCAATTCTTTGACTAACTTGTGGTGTTCAATGCATTGTGCAAGTATCAGTCTGGAAAATGGAAAATCAAAAGGAAGGTTGTTGTCATGTTTTGCTGTAGTACTCCTTAAAAAGGAAAAAACACAGTGCAAGGTCATGAATGGCTGTGTGATACATATGGTGAAGATGCCCAAACACGACGGCAGTGTCGGAATTTGGACCACGAGCTCAAAGAAATTAATCTCACTAAGCATCTTGACACCTGTGATTCTTCTTGAAATGGGAAAAAATGATCCATTTTTGAAACATATGATAACAGACGATGAAAAATGGATCATCTACAACAATGATGAACAAAAAAGATCATGGAGCAAGTGTGGTGAACCAGCTCAAGACAATTCAAAAGCAGATTTTCACCAAAGGAAGGTTATGCTGTCAGCCTGGTGGGATTTCAAAGGTATTGTGTATTTTGCATTGCTTCCACAGAACCAAACCTTTAATTTGAACATGTATTGTCATCAATGGGATAAATTAAATGAGGCCATCCAACAGAAGTGTCCAGAATTGGTGGATTGCAAAAGTGTTGTATTTCTCCATGACAAAACTAGACGACATACAAGTTTGGTCACTCGTCCAAACTTGTTGCAGCTTGGATAGGATGTGTTACTACATCACAGCATCCCAGGATGTGAGGAGTTGGAAGGGCCCTGGAAAGCTCCCCCAGTGCAACCCCTGCCACAGCAGGATCACCAGAGCAGTCACACAGGAACACGGCCAGGGCTTTGGGTGTCTCCACACAAGGAGACTCCACAACCTCTCTGGGCAGCCTGGGCCATGCTCCAGAACCCTCACACTCACAAACTTTGGCCTCCTCTTCAGCTTGAACCTCCTGTGCTCCAGCTTGGGACCATTGCCCCTTGTCTCGTCACTGGACACATCCACCCTGTTTGCTAGACCTTGCATCGCTCATAAAAAGCCACAATTAATTTTTGGTCAACCCAATACATCAAGATAACTTGAGCTCTCATATCCTAAAATAAATGGCATTACTGTTGTGGCACAATTTGATGAAATAATTCATTAGATTTTAATGTATATAACTCCTAACCATGATATCCTTTAAAACTTTTAGTCAAAGTTAAAAAACAGTGCTGTTCATTTTTGATATGGTAGAGAAGCTACTGACATATTTCTTAACCAGCAAGGGTATCTTAAACTGTATCCACTAAAACAGAGTTACAATTCCTTATAAAAGAGCAATTTCAATAAAAACATAAACAGAACTTCTGCTGTGTATAGAGGAAAGCTCTTTATGTTATTTATTTGTGACATAGTTGATAATATTGAAAGGTCTCATTTGGGGAGACATCACCTCGCAGCTAAAAAGATGCAGCCAGAGACTGCTTCAGACAGCAGCAGGCAAAGCAGAAAAGTGGAAAGATAACAGTGCCTAGCTAATGAATAAAAATGTATTATCCAAGGAAAAACAGGCAGTGAAAAACAAGTTATTGGTGGTCTATTCAGACAGGCAGTTGTAGGTACAAGTACTTTCATTTACAAGAACTTGATCATTAGGGTATATCCAAAGTCTCTGTGCTCTCTTGTATTTCGTTACTGAATACATATGATTATTGAATGTTTGTTTGCTGACTGATACTTGCTAAAAGCCAAGAACTGCAGATCCTCCTATTAGCAGAACCCTTTTTTTATTTCAGAAATCTGATATGACACTGATAGTTAATGAAAACATGGAGGCATAAATTGTCATTTTTCACTGAAGAATTAGCTCAAGTTTGCTGTCTTATCTTTTGAAGCGATATTCTTGTTAGAACCGAGCTAGCAGTAAAAATATCCAGTCACATAGCGACTTTGGCTTTCAGGCAATTTACAGACATCATCTATTTAATCATTGCAATATCTTTGTGAGATGGTTACATCGGTTTATCTACACCTTCACCTAGGGAATACGAACCAGGATATCAATTAATTTACCCAAGGGCACAAAGGGAATCTGTATCACATCCAGACTAAAGTTTTCTGATTTTCAGCTCGATGTTAGTTATGCACATCACCACACAATTTCCCTCCTCTCTAATTCAGCTTGGCATTATACTAATAATGTAGCCGGAAACAGTAATACAGAAAGTCTTAACTCTTCTTAAAAATAACCCATCATTTCTATAGATAACCTCTGGTTCACTGTGAGTTACTTGATCCTTTGCCTTTAGGAGAGTCCATAGAATTAAACTCATAGTTTCTAGCGTATATCTGCCCATTACAGAAACCTCGCTGTTCCAGGTTCAATCCTGGATTAACCTCAGAGGCACAACATAAAGGAATGAATACACGCACACGCACACCAGGAATGATAATAAAAATCAATTGGATGAGGCCTGTCCACAGAGTGACTGACTTTTCTTTAAAAAAAGAGGCAAAAGCAACCTACTAGGCCAATGTCACAACCATTTTCTTTCCCATCACTGACACATATTCTGCTGTGTGACACAGGTCTCCTCTCAGATCTGTGGAAGGAGATACAAGATGCTTCTGTCTAAAATCAACCGTATGGAAGAGTTTTAGTGAACACCAATGGGACTGAAACATGGGACAGCAAACAGTGCACTGAATGTGAGAATCTCCTCCTCGGAAGAACAAGGGATGTAATATTTGAGTCAATGTTTAGCTACAGCCCTTATTTGGTAAAACACTTGAACACACACCTACATTTGTCCCAGTGAAGCAACAAACATGAAAGTATCATCTTACCTTTGGAGATATAACTCAGTATTGTCTTCAGTTCCCAATTCAACAGGATACCATCCTTAAAGCATTTAAAGATCTCTTGAGATTAACTACATTGAAGTCCTTGTGTTTCAGTATTCTGACATTTCCAGGGTTTACTGATCACTATCAGTTTCTCTTCAAACCACTCCAGTACCGTAAGCCTTCTCATACCATGACTGTATAAAATTAGCTTTTCTGACCTTATATTCCATAGTAACAATGAGCCTATAAATGCACATGTCAAAAACAAACACCTTTTTAGGCCTCCTTTGGCCACGATGATCACTAAAAATGAAGAAAACCTGCTGATCCTGGTCAAAGGATTTCTAAGGTCAGGAACTTCTAACCCACCCTTTTCTACGTTTTCTAAATCAACACACAATAACATGCAAAATCCCAAAATTATACAGCATATATAATTAGCAAAGCACAATCTTCAAATTATATTTCTTTCTCCCTTTATTTTGCTGGGTCTTTTTACACTGTGTGCTTAGTTCACTCGCCACCTGGCCTGATACATCTCAGATATCCCTTCCGTCCCATACTGTATCTTCCAGCCTCATTCAATACCTTGGATACTTAAGGGCACTTCAGAGGGCACAAAGTGCATGTGCTCAGGCAAACAGATTGAGGTCATACATATTTTAGAGCAATTTTCAGTTCTTTCAGGTGTCAGTAATGTGGCCAGCAGGACAGGATTACAAAACCTGGGATTTTGGATGTTTGCTCAATTTCAACATGATTTGCTTGCTAAAATCTACACTTTTTTGAATGAATGTCTTTCCATAAGTTGTCTATATAAATAGACAATAAATAATAGCAGATCTCTGGTTCTATGATATTTCTTTAGCAGTTTGTTCCCTCACCACAAGTAGTTTTTAAACTACTTAATCTCTTATTTATAAAAATCAGTCATAAGCAACTTGTCATGGACACTCATTGAGAAAATCTTCCTTTTCATTAGTCTAAATAACCAGCTCTGGACCTTTCAAAACGTAAGCAAAATGCTTTCATCATACAAGATCTTATAGCAGTCTAGTAAAAATGTAGAACATTACAATAAACTAGCAATTGTATAAAAACTATAAATGCTTACCAAAGGGGCAATCGCATTTGAAGCCATTTATGTCCTCTTCACAGGTTCCTCCATTCCAACAGGGTCTGTCTAGACACCCAGTCATGCGAACAGAACACGTTTCTCCTGAAATTTTATATTAAAAAAAAACAAGATAAATATGCTGGTGTGTTCAAGTGATAGAGGCATTTTTGTACTGAAAAAGGACTATGGGATTGTCGCAGCCTAAATGCTGACCCCACTGGTCAAGGTGCACTTACTGAGTACACAGGGATACTGATAGACATCCTGTGTGTCTTGAATTTTTGTGCTTTGTTGGCTACAAGCCAGTTCATTTCTGACAGGCAAGGTTGGAAGCACGACAATCAGGAAAATAGAAAGCTTTCCTACTGAGGGTATGCATAATCCTACAGCCTGTTTCCATTATAAAAAATTACTGCATTCAGGCAATTTTTGTTCAGTCGTGCCAATCATTTTCTTTCGTTTCACTCACTGTCTCCTTTGAAAAAGAATGGCAAAGTGTCATTGCGTATGAAAATCAGTCCAACACTAATTTACAGACAGTTATATATGTAACAGTAGAGTTCAACCTACGTTCTAAGCAATGTTGTCAGTACTACGCACGATACTGGATGTATCTCTTTCTTTCTCCATGTAATACAAGGGAAGAGGAAAAGCAAGTCACTGAAGAAGTAAGGAGGGAAATCAGCAGAGCTGCTACTTTGGACATTCAGAGGGCAGATATTGGCCTGTTTAGAAAAGTGGTTGACAGAGTCTTTGGGAAGCAGCCCTGAAGGGCAAAAGAGTCCAGGAAGGCTGGAAATTCTTCAAGAAAGAAACCTTAAAAGTGCAAGACCAAGCTGTCCCCATGTGCCAAAAGACAGACTGGTGGGGAAGAAGAAAAAGCAGGCTGAATGGAGAGCTTTGACTGGAACTCAGAAAAATAAGGACAATTTGTGACCTTTGGAACAAGGGAATGGCAACTCAGGAGGATTAGAAGGATGTTGTGAGGGTATGTATGGAGAAAATTAAAAGGGCCAAAACCCAACTAGCACTTAATCTGCCTACTGCTGTAAAACACAGTAAAAAATGTTTCTTTAAATACATTAGCAACAGAAAGGAGGCTAAGGAAAATCTCCATCCTTTTTTGGATGTGGGGGGAGAAATAGTGACAAAGGGTGAAGAAAAGGCAAGGTACTTAATGCCTTCTTTGCCTCAGTCTTTAATAGAAAGACAGGTTGTCCTCAGGACACCCAGTCCCCTGTGCATGAAGACAGAGATGGGAAGCACAGTGAAGCCCCCATAATCCATGAGGAGATGGTTAGTGACCTGCTACACCACTTAGACATACACAAGTCTATTGAGCCAGATGGGATCCACCCCAGGGTCCTGAGGGAGCTGGCAGAAGTGCTCGCCAAGCCACTTTCCATCATTTACCAGCAGTCCTGGCTGACTGGGGAGGTCCCAGTTCCCTGGAGGCTTGCAAACGTGACGCCCATCTACAAGAAGGGCCGGAAGGAAGACCCAGGGAACCACAGAGCTGTCAGTCTGACCTCGGTGCCAGGGAAGGTGATGGAACAAATCATCCTGAGTGCATCACACGGCACATCCAGGACAACCAAGAGATCAGGCCCAGTCAGCATGGGTTCAGGAAGGGCAGGTCCTGCTTGACTGATCTTACCTCCTTGTTTAACAAGGTGACCCACTTCGTGGATGAGGGAAAGGCTGCGGACGTTGTCTACCTGGACTTTAGTAAGGCCTCTGATACCATTTCCCACAGCATCTTCCTGGATAAGCTGTCTGCTCATGGCTTGGATGGGTGCACGCTTTGCTTGGTAAAAAACTGGCTGAATGACTAAGCCCAAAGAGTGGTGGTGAAGGGAGTTAAATCCAGTTGGTAGCCAGTGACAAGTGGTGTTAACCAGGGCTCAGTATTGAGGCCAGTTCTGTTTAACATCTTGATCAATGATCTGGATGAGGGGAACAAGTGCACCCTCATTAAGTTTGAAGACAACACCCTATTGGGTGGGAATGTTGAGCCGCTTCAGGGTAGACAGGCTCTACAGAGGGAGCTGGACAGGCTGGATGGATGAGCTGAGGTCAATTGTATGAGGTTCAACAAGGCCAGTTGCAACAGTTATAACAGGAACATAAATTGGTCATTCAGGTTGGAAATCCTGATGGGGTGGTGGGAAGAAAAAAGGAGACAAGAACAAAGACACAGAGGGCAGCTGTCAACTGAGGAGTATTTCCAAAAAGGGAACCAAAAATAGCATGTACTGGGCAAGGTGAACCCTTTGAGGAGTTCAAAAGTAAAATGGCATCCCATCAAAAGGTTAATGCTGTGGCCATGCTTGAACTCTATGAAATGCTGCAACACCTGGGGAATCCTGAGGGGACGATGAACTAATGAAGGTTAAAGGAATTTGGGACACGAGATGAACACTGGAGCTTTAGCTGTGTTGAGGAGTGGTGACAAAACCCGATTGTGTGCAGAAAGGGTGAGGAGTCAAAGCCATTCTCCCATTCCAAGTCTGACAGGAAGCATAACGATTCTGTCAATATGAGAAAGGATGCAGAAAAAGAGGATTTATTTTGCATCTTCGTTTGGAGAAAAATTAATATCTGCTATAATGTATAGCAAAGAAATTCTCACCAGTGGCATCAAAACTGAATTTCATCTCTGATATCCTGCCACAAACCCCCATTATTTTAAGATTTCAATGAGTATAGTTTTTCTTAATGTATTAATCTGTATTGCAACACTCCAGATATTAAAAGAGTTAGTTTCAACTCAGACAATTGATTCTAAATGTCCAAGCTAACGCTGTACAGTAGAGATATACATATTTTGGTTGTTAAACAGAAAACTATGTGGTTTTAGGTAAGTTGCTTTTATTTATCTATGGCCATGCTATATGTGGATGAAACCCAATCTTTATTTAGAAGAACAAGAAAAAACATCCCTGCTCTGACAACACAGGAGCTGAATTTATGCTGGAGGCTGTTATTACAGCTAAATTACTTCAGTTGACAAAGAAGCAATTACATGCCACTCAGCCTCATCTGAGTTATCAAGCACTGAGAATCTCTTTCTCATAACTGATGAAAATATTTGCGAAAGCCACTGACTGATTTACAAGTTGCCCTAGCTAACAGTTCTTGCAGAATGATTTAGGAAGACGTCAAGCTTTGGGAAATATTTCAGTTGAAAATGCTGTTAACAATGCAGTTAGTTCACTGGTTTTTTCCTGACAAACTGTACTGGGTTTTCTGTGAGGGGTTTTTGGTTGTGTCTTTGGTAACGGGGGAAGGGCTATGGAGATGGCCCTTTAACAAGCTGTCTAAAATCTCCCCCTTTTCCTTTGTCAGACCCAGCTCTGACCAGGCCGAAGCCAATCAGCGCCCCTGCGAATTCAGGTATTTAAGGGGGGTGCAGGCCATGCCTGGGTCTCTCTCTGGCACCAGCCTTGACCAGCGCGGTCCCAGGTGCGGGTGGCGCGGCCCCAGCCTTGCCCGGCTGGGCTTGGCCGGCCCCAACCACCACTTAAGCTTAAGCCCCCCCGCCGCTTCATCCCCAAA